>NC_079213.1:98379844-98679844 GCF_029633865.1 Lampris incognitus | reverse complement strand
GGCAGTATGGACACCGAGGACCCTGTGTCACCAACCAGGTCCATGACATGGGCTGGTGAGTCTGATGGCTGGATTTTGACATTACATGTTATTTTATCAGCTGTGCAAGCAGACTCTTGAATACATAGAACAGTCAGTTCCAGAACCTCCACTTCTCGCACTGGGTGGGTGGGAGCAGGGCGACACACTCTGGCAAAATGTCCCTTCTTATGGCAGGTTTTGCAGGTTGCTTTAGCAGCAGGGCATGAGGGTGCATTTGCTAGATGGCTGTCAGATCCACATCTGAAACATGTATGTGAGGACTTTGCGGTCGTAGCGGTAGGTACATGTGTAGACGGCTTATTCTGGTACCGTGGTCGACGTGATTTCTTTTGCACAGCTTGTACTTGTAAGTTGGGTTTTTCCTCTGACAATGCATTTAGCCTGTTCAACTGCAGACTCCATCTGTGTGGCAATTGTGATAGCCTTGTCTAGAGTGAGGTTAGGCTCTAGCAGCAGCCTTTCTCTAATGTGTGCATTTGAGACGTACTCAATAAGCTGATCACACAAAATCTCATCACTTTTATCTCCGAAATCACATGATAAAGCAAGCTCTCGTAAAGCCGCCACATACTGAATAACAGTCTCATGTGGGCCTCGAACTAGTTTTCTGAATGTGTGGCATTCCACTACCACATTAGCCATAGGAGTGAAATGTGCTTGTAGTGCAGCAACAGCAGAATCATAATCATCCCCTGTATTTGGCAGTGAGTAAAAGATCCTCTGACCTCCGGTTCCAAGGCAATGAAGCAATACAGCTCCTTTTCTTGCAGCGGGCCACGCATTCCCCGTTGCATTTATGACTAGGAGATAGTTATCAAATATTCGCATCCAGGTCTTCAACTGGATAGCAGGTTTCCCAGGACAAGGCAGAAATGGGGCAGGACTGGGTACATTTACAGCCATCTTTGCAAAAAAAAAAGTCATCTATACTTGTAGTATAGCAGGTGAGTTACCTCGTCGCCAATTTGTAGAGGTTGATGGCATATAAAGCACGCAGGAGAACATGGATGACGTTAAGCTTACGGTTTAATGAACATCTTGCAGCATGGATGGCTTCCAGTCTCTAGTTCCTGTTTCCCTGTTTTTTGTTTTTCCACATTTTCAGTTAAGGTGCCATACTGCTGGAGTTCAACAACAAATCGATGAAAGCAGGTTTGAAGTCAGACCATTTAGATTTGTGGATGTGGAATTTAACAAGAATAACCAAAAGCTGAATTATATAGGTAATATTGCTGTCCAGCCCATAAAACACAAAATATAACATCACATCAAATACATTAATCTGTACATTAGTACCAAATTTGCCATTTATAAAGTCTTGCATATCAATCCAAAATACATACTATGCAGTTGGAACGAACTACATGCTCATTTTGACGTCATGCTTAGTATGAATAGCACGTTAGTAAGGCAGTTCCGAACACAGCCTATGGCTTTTTATAGTCGTCACTCACGCGCTTAACTCTGAGTGAACATGCTCAGTGATCCAGGTCAGGAAATCACAGCAAGCTGAATCAGTTCGTCTGGACACAACGTTTAGTGAGAGAAAACAGCGTAAACGCTGTGTCCAGGTGGACCGATTCAACTTTCTGTGACGCTCAGAGTTGACTGACATAACATAACTCGGATCAGCTGTTCTGAAACCGAAAACTCCGAGTTTGACAACTCAGTCAACCCAGAGTTCAGGTTAACCCTGCTTTCTGAAACAAGCTCCAGGAGGTGGAGGAGTTGGAAGTGCCCGCGAGTTTAACCAATTCCGAAGGGCTGGACATTTTTTCCTACAGCATCAGTTTGGCGACTTCTTCAACTGTGTTGAAATGTCCTGCGCATGCGTAATAGCACTCGGTGGGCCCTGGATCGGTAGTTGTTGTTTTTTTTTGTAGTTTTTTATTATTATAAAACATACTCTCAGATCAGGACATAAATGTTTAAATTACTTACATTTGTGGACATGAAAAAGTCATGCTTCTGCCATGGTTGGTCAGGCGCCTCGGGCACTTCTCATTTCCATGGCAACCACATTGTTGTTGGTTAAAAAAACGTTATCGCTCTCTTAAAATGTTCGGTGTGATGGTAATGACAGATGTATGATATTTATCTATAAAAAATGTGCAAATTGCACATATATAAACCATATGAATTTGAAATATGTATTTCTAAATTATTATGAGAAGATGCAAAGTAAAGCTTTAATGAATTTAACCATTTTTATTACTTTATTATAGAGGGGAAGTTAAAAAGTCTGGGTTGGGGACAAGTGTAATATATTCTCTATATTATCTGGATGTATCTTATACTGCTAATATATCCATAACAGTGATTTGAGCCGGAGACCAATTCCCAACGTCTGGTCCTCTTTATTGTAACTCTCCGACTGTCGCAGCAGTCAACATCCGGGGTATATGGGAGCCTAGCTTAACCACCACTAGGTAGCGCTGTTGGTCTACTACACTCCTCCCCCTTAAACTATGAAGTTCCCCTAATAAAATATTATCACTCTAAAACATGCTGATATGGCAAATTACTTTCAACATCTTTTACTTGGTCATTACTGGTTACACAACCCACTTCGACCCACATTTGCCCATTTACCTATCAGTCTCAGGAACTCTTTTTCACATTTTTTTCTGAACAGGAATTGAACAATTTAGTCTCTCAGGAACTCTTTTATTCAGGAACTCGGCTGATCTTACAAAGACAGTCGTTTTGGAGGTGCCCTGTCTCTCTGAGGGTATCGGCGCTCAACCACCTCAGGGGAAGTGGATGCTCGGTGAGGAGGCGACACAGCCTTGCCCACCGAACCTCGTAAGGGTGTTGCAAGCTTCTCCGGAGCCTGCATCCTTGGAACGGGTGTATCTTCAGGTGAGTACGGGCTAGCACCTACGGCTCCAGGTGTGCCTTTCCCCCCCAAATCCGCAACTGCAGGGTAGGTGTTGCTGATGCCCATCTGGTCATCCTGAAACTGAAATGCCTCAGGAGGACTCGAGGGTCGGTAGAACAGCAGATGGTCAATGTGGACTGAACGTCGGTTCACTCCATTCCACACCAGGTAGGTGACTGGTCCGAGTCTCTTTTCCACTGTCCCTTTCATCCACCTCTCCTTTCCTCCACGGAAGTTTCGGATCAGTACTGAGTCCCCCTCTGACAGATGTCTCAGCTTCGAGGCGGGTTGGTCATGATAGTCCTTCTGCTTTTGTTGTTTGGCCCCCACCACTCGAGCGAGGTCTGGCTTCAGCAGGCTGAACCTGGTCCTAGGCTGACGTTTGAGGAACAGTTCTGCTGGTGTGCAACCTGTAACGCTGTGTGGTGTGGTCCTGTATGACAACAGGAAGTTGGCGAGCCTGTGTTTCACTGTAATAGTGACGTTTTGTTTCTTCTCATCGAGTAGCTGTTTCAGAAGTGAAGCTTTCACCGTCTGGACTGCTCTCTCTGCTGCACCATTAGAAGCAGGATGGTAAGCTGGCACCAAGGTCTGCTTAATGCCGTTGCTTTTCAGGAATGTTTTGTACTCCAGCGAGGTGAATTGTGGACCGTTGTCCGAGACGATCTCCTCAGGAAGACCGTAGGACGAAAAGATGCTCCGCAGCACTTCGACCGTTTTGGCGGCGGTAGTTGTTGCCATGGGGATCACCTCAAGCCATTTTGAATGACTGTCTACTAACACTAGGAAGTGTTGCTGATCCTTCTCTGCAAAGTCAATATGTAGCCTCTGCCACACTCTCGTAGGCCACTGCCAGCAGTGTAGTGGTGCTACTGCTGGTAGTTTCCTCACACTCTGACAAGCATCACATTGCTGCACTGCACGTTCGATATCACTGTCCAACTGAGGCCACCATAAATAGCCCCTCGCCAAACTTTTCATCCTGCACCCTCCGGGGTGCCCTTGGTGTAGGTCGTACAGTAGTCGTTCTCTGTGTGCTGGTGGGATGATAATTCGAATTCCCCACAGAATGCATCCTTGTTCCACAGACAGTTCATTTCTTCGGTTGAAGTACGGTTTCAGTGTGTCATCGTTGATGTAACTCGGCCATCCAGACCGGGTCAGTTCCAGTACCTTGCATAGGACTGGGTCCTTGAGAGTGCTCTGTGCAATCTCTGTAGCCTGCACGGGTAGCTCATCTACTAATGAGAAATAAAAAATGCTGTTCTCCTCCGCTGTTTTGTCCTTTTCTTTCCCCGGCAGTCTAGATAACGCATCCGCATTTGCATTGTCCGCTGATGTTCTGTACTCTATACTGTAGTCATAAGCCATAAGCCTCAGTGCCCATCTCTGCATACGCAAAGCGGCTAGTGTAGGGATTTCTGACTTGGGTCCTAAGATGGCAAGGAGGGGTTTGTGGTCAGTTATTAAACTGAATTTGCGGCCATAGAGATATTTATGAAATTTGGTCACACCAAATATTATGGCCAACGCCTCCTTCTCTATCTGACTATATTTACTCTCTGCCTCTGTCAACGTACGTGACGCAAAGGCGATTGGTTTCTCGTCCCCATTTTCCATTATGTGTGACATTACCGCACCTATCCCATAAGGGGATGCGTCACAAGCTAATCTCAGTGGTTTCTGCGTGTCGTAGTGTACTACTACTGAGCTTTTCACTAACTGTTCTTTGGCAGCCTTGAATGCTGCTGCACTCTCTGGTGTCCATTTCCATTCGACTTCCTTCTTCAGGAGTTGGTGTAGTGGCTGCAATACGGTCGACAGATCTTTCATGAAACGGCCATAATAGTTTAACAGTCCTAGGAATGCCCGTAGCTCTGTGACGTTTGTGGGCTGGGGTGCATTTATGATGGCGGCAACCTTTGACTCAGTGGGGTGAAGTCCCTCCTTATCTATCAGATGCCCCAGGTACTCTACTTTCTCCTGCATGAAGTCACATTTTGCTCTTTTCACTCTTACCCCGTAGCTCTCCAGTCGGCTCAAAACCTCATCTAGGTTCCTCAGGTGCTCCTCTCTTGTTCTGCCTGTGACTAGTATGTCATCGAGGAAGCAGGTCACATGCTCTAAGCCTTGTAGTATCTGGTCCATCACATTCTGGAACATAGAAGGTGCACTCGACACTCCATATGAAAGTCTGTGATAAACATACAGTCCTTTGTGGGTATTTATTGTTAAATACTTCTCTGAGTCCTTCTCTAACTCAAGCTGTTGGTAGGCATGTGAGAGATCTAATTTGCTGAAGAGAGTGCCCCCGGCCAGTGTGGCGAAGAGATCCTTGGCGTTCGGTAGTGGATAGGTCTCCTCTTCCACACTCTGATTAACCGTGACTTTATAGTCTCCACAGATACGAATTGACTCGTCTGATTTGGGTAGAACTACTATCAGGGCAGCCCACTGACTATGGTCTATCTTTGAGATAATACCAGCTTTTTCCAGCCTATCTAGCTCTTTTTCAACTGCGTCTTTTAGTGCGTATGGCACTGGTCTTGCCTTTCTGAAGACAGGTTTTGTATCTGGCTTCACTTTGATATTTGCCTTAAATTCACGAATAGTGCCAGGCTCCTCAGCAAATACTGCTCTGTGTCTCTGTAACACTGCCTCTACATCTGTGTTATCACTGCCCCCTGCTGGTGTAACTGAGAATATGCTTGCCCAGTCTAGTTTAAAATTGGCCAGCCAGTTACGGCCAAGGAGGGCTGGTCTGTCACCTTTCACAATCACAAGAGGTAAATCTCCACTCTGGTTGTCATATTTCGCATTGACAGTCACTTGGCCCATCAAGGGAATGTTCTCACCGGAAAAGGTTGACAGATGCACTTTACTTTCTTTCAGTGGCAGGTGTGAGAGATGTTCCTTATACACTATCTCAGATACCAGGGTTAAGGCAGCTCCTGTGTCAAGCTGCATGTCTACAGGGTTCCCTTCTAACTTAATATTGACCTTAATGTCCTTTTGTCCATTACCAACTGTATTCGTGGGGTACACTGTATTCATCGGATACGCACCAAACAGTTCATCCTCATTTCCATCTACTCTCTCACTTGGACTGTGGTCTTCAGCCACATGCTGTGTATGTCCCTGTCTATTTTTAGTTTTACACATTCTTGCTATGTACCCTACCTTGGAACACTTGTGGCATGTCTCGGTTTTATACCTACATACTTGAGCTGCATGGTTGTTACCTCCACATCGGTAACAGGGTTGGTGCGTTTCTGTTCTCTGTGGTCTAGAGTTATCACTGGTAGGTTGCTTGCTTTTCCACTCGCTGGTGGACGACTTGCTTCTCCACGCACCCTTGCTTGTTCTCTTCTTGTCTATCTTATTCACAGTTGCAGCTCCGCTTGGTTTGCTGGCAAACTCCAGCGTATTCTTTGACGCCATTTCCATAGATAAGGCCAGCTCACATGCTTTTGCAAAAGTCAGATTGTGTTCTGCGAGCAACTTTCTCTGAATAGCCTCCACCTTTAAACCACTAACAAATCGGTCTCTCAGTGCTTCATTTAAATGCTGACCGAATTCACAATGTGTGGACAGGTGCTTTAAAGCAACCACATAATCAGCTACTGACTCATTTTCTAGTTGGTTTCTTTTCTGAAATCTAAAACGTTCAGCTATGATTGGTGGCTTGGGTTTATAATGGGATGCTGGTTTCCCGCTCAGTACTGCATACGTGAGGCTACTCGGTTTTTCTGGTATGCAGAGGTTCTTTAGTAGGCCATAGGCTTCTGCGCCTATCACAGACAGGAAAACATTGGCCTTCTTACCGTCCTCCACTTCATTAACGATCATCCATTGCTCCAATCTTTCAAGGTACGACTCGAAGTCCTCTTTACCTTCCTTGTATTCGGCAATATTGCCGATGAAATGCGCCATGCTTGTGCTTGGCTTGGCTAGCTAGTCTTCTCTTGCTAGCTGGCTGTAAGCTAGCTTGTAGCGTCACGTTGCTTCGTCCGCTTTTATTAACTACTGGGCTTACCTTCTCACATTAAAGGTATCCCATCCTCGTCGCCACTGTAATATATTCTCTATATTATCTGGATGTATCTTATACTGCTAATATATCCATAACAGTGATTTGAGCCGGAGACCAATTCCCAACGTCTGGTCCTCTTTATTGTAACTCTCCGACTGTCGCAGCAGTCAACATCAGGGGTATATGAAGCCCAAAACAGGTAAATTCTGGCCAACATACTGAAAAAGTATTAAAATGTCATCACTGAGACACAAATCTTTTTTTTTCTATAGCTAACACAACCTAACTCTAACAAATACAATCTACTACTACTACTATTTTCGGCTGCTCCCGTTAGGGGGCGCCACAGCGGATCATCCGTTTCCATTTCTTCCTGTCTTCTGCGTCTTCCTCTGTCACACCAGCCACCTGCATGTCTTCCCTCACCACATCCATAAACCTCCTCTTTGGCCTTCCTCTTCTCCTCTTCCCTGGCAGCTCCATATTCAGCATCCTTCTCCCAATATACTCAGCATCTCTCCTCCACACATGTCCAAGCCATCTCAATCTTGCCTCTCTTGCTTTGTCTCCAAACCGTCCAACCTGAGCAGTCCCTCTAATATAATCGTTCCTAATCCTCTTCTTCTTCATCACTCCCAGTGAAAATCTTAGCATCTTCAACTCTGCCACCTCCATATAACATGGCTGGTCTCACAACCATCTTGTAAACTTTCCCTTTAACTCTTGCTGGTACCCTTCGGTCGCAAATCACTCCTGACACTCTTCTCCACCCACTCCAACCTGCCTGCACTCTCTTTTTCACCTCTCTACTGCACTCCCCGTTACTTTGGACAGCTGACCCCAAGTAAACTCTAACAAATACAATAATTGTTTAAAAAAAAAGTTTTTTTTTCTTGAAAATTACCCTGGGGACAGAAAAACTCCCTTTAAGCCGGAGAGTACTGCTGGTGTCGTGTGTGGCTGCCGCCTCTCCCTCTCGTAGCCCCCCTTCCTATCCACCCCTGTATACTTGTGCTATGCTTACCTGTTGTCTTGTTTCACCCCGTTTATTGTAAAGCGTCTTTGAGTGTTAGAAAAGCGCTATATAAGATTGATTTATTACTACTGTTATTATTATTATTAGTAGTAGTAGTATTATAGCCCTTTCCCACTGGCCAAAAAACCCGCTAACAGACGGCTTTTTTTGGCCAGTGAGAAAGGTTTACAATCGGCATTCAGTCCTGGGTCAAATGACTCTTGGAGAATCACCCCTTATGTCGCCTGGTCCCAGACTTTCGGTGCTCTGCTGCCCCCTGCAGGCGGCGTCCCGTCTATCTGCAACGACGGAGAGGCGCTGGTGGTGGGAAGCAGGGGGGGGGAAGGGGGGCAGCGATGAAAGCCGTACAGAAACGGGTAGAATGTGACTTGCGCACACTGCCAGTTATGGGACAAGCACTTAGGATGCACTGTACGCTACCCAATTTAACGCCGAAGCCATTTTGTAGTATTTTTCTTTTTCTTTTTTTTTTCTTTTTTTACATATAAATGAGCCGCTTGCGGTGTGCTTTCCGTTTTAACCGGGCTTTCCAAAACACCAAATAGCGGACGGCTTCAGAGCACGCAGAGCGACACTATCTTTTTCCGGAGGAAGCAAAAAAAAAAAAAAGGAAAGGAAGAAAGGACCGCGATTATCTTTTCCACTCTCATTAAGACGTCTCTCTCTCTCTCTCTCTCTCTCGCTCGCTCGCTCTCTAAGACCCACAAATCTATGTCGGCGTTTCGCCACGATTTAAATCCTAACGGACATGTGAACGGCGGCAGATGGACCGGCAAGGCAACGCAATGAGACAAAAAGGTTTAGAACACGGGGAGAGTGACAACGGCGGGGCGCGAGGGAGAAAGAAAGGGGAGGGGAGAACTGACATTAAAGCAACACAACAAGGAAACTACGCCGCAGAGACGCACGGACGCCTTCATTTTATGTTGTTTTGAATAAAAGCCCGGAGCCGGTGTGGCGAAGTGCATTTAAAAAATTTTTTTTTTTTTTGCAAAATCTTCTCCGAGATCACCCTCACGGCACCCCCAAAGTGCCCTAAAAAAAAGGAAAACACCTTTCGGACGGGAGTTGGACTCGAAGGCGCCCCGCGACGCTTCCAGAGACATGGGTGAGAATAAGGAAAGAGGGCTTTTGATGATCGTTCGAAGTAAAATGAAGAGTGAGGACCGGGCCTCGTCTTGCGGGGAGAGAGCCATGCCTAATGGGACGTGAAAACAATAGCCAAGCAAGCACACATACGGTAGCCAAATGGCAATTCATGAAATGTCAGTTTAGATCATGTTTTGGCTTCTTTGTCGTCGTCCCCCCCCCCCCTTGAGATTTCCTTTCACCCCGGGCTGGATTGTTTTCATATCATGGCGATTAAGAATGACGGTGGCTGTGATCACTGTAGGCCTGCCATTAAAACCATGACATAATGAATGGCCATTTACCACGCTGTAACTCATAATATGCCAATTACAAAATGGTTTAACTGAAAGTTAAGTGTTGGGCTGATACTGAAATGCCTAACTGCTGAATAACACGACTTTAACAATATATTGAAATAAAAATAAAAAGGCGCTAATTATATCAAGGCTGTAGTATGGATTTGAGTAAATTATAATACACATCTATGTCTGTAACGGACAACTTTGCATACCAAAATATACCTGTGTGTGTGTGTGTGTGTGTGTGTGTGCGTGTGTGTACGTGTGTGTTCATGTGCGTGTGTGCGTGTGCATGCAGGCTCAGAGCCGCCCAGCTCTCCACAGGTGGTGGAGGACGGAGGAGAGGAAGATGAGGAGGAGATGAGCGGAGGAGAGGAGGCAGACCTGCGGTCCAGCTCCGGCCGTGGCTCCCTGTTAACCAGGAGAGGGATCACCCTGCGAGTGCTCCTCAAAGACGGCCTGGTGGAGCCCGGGGATGGCGTGCTGTCCATACACTACCTGGTAATAAAACATGTTATTCATCCGATTATACCATAGTAAGGATATAGTAAGAATCTAACATCAGGAATCACAAAGCTAATAAATTTGTAGAGAACTGTACTTAAACACGGTGAGCACGTTACACTTTGGTATGGTTTAATGATAATGAATTACACTTTATGATGGTTTTCCAGAAGCGGTATGTTTAATCTCGAACCAACAACACATGTACACACAGTGTATTTTGCCTCACTGCATCTGTTTTTGATTCATTCATTTGAATCTTCCCTCCCCCCGAAGGGTAAGAAGTTTGTGGGAGACCTGCTGAATGATGGGAAAATCCGCTGGGTTGAGACTGGCCAGATCTTCAACTCTCCCAGTGCCTGGGCAACACACTGTAAACGTCTTGTCAACCCGGCCAAGAAGTCTGGCTGTGGCTGGGCGTCAGTCCGCTACCGGGGACAGAAGCTGGTCCAGTACAAAACCAGCTGGCTGCACAAATACCAGCCCAGTGCAGACATGGTGAGAGAAGAGCAGAGGAATTTATATATATATTTTTATTTTTACTTTTCATTTTAAGAAAATACTCGCATCCAGAACAATTTCCTGTCTCTTGGCTTTGCACATTGCTTCCATGTTAAACAATTGAATTTTCCAAACACAGACAAAAAGCTCACATAGACTTGTGAGGCTCAGCAAGGAGACAGGGACTACTGGGTTTGTAGGGGTGTAACTGGTGACACAGAGAGAGGAAAAGATGACAGAAGGCTGTTTGAGTAGACAGCAGACAGAAAAAATGGAGAGAAAATTAATACATGATGTAAAATAAAGCCTATATGAGGTCCAATCATTTTTATTTTTCCTGTTCTAAATTGGGAAAGGAAAACCATTTGTAAAACTGCAATGTTATTTAATTATGTAAATTCTATTTTATTTATAAACCCAATGGCTTTTACAACCAACTATTCCACCCATTACCTTTTAATTTTCCATATTTCTGTGATGCTAGAGCCTGGTTAGTGAAGAAGAAGATGATGAGGATGAAGAGGAAGGCAAGACAGCTGTGCCAGCAGACGACAAGAACAAAAATACCAAACCTGGGTTGCATGGTACAACATATGCTATTCTATTCTGTGTAATTATTAATGTGAAATCCACTTCATTTCAGTATACCTCTCTGATGTACCTATTGCTGTTATATTAACTATGTGATTTCAGCTATCTAGAAAATTGTTTGATAAAGTCATCTTTACTGTAACAGACATCATGGTGCCGAGGAGAACCGACAGAGAGAGAATTCCTGTCAGATACTGCAGCTTGGGCACCAGGGATGCTGCAAGGTACTGGCCTTTATCCACACTGATCAATGCCATCTTATGTAAGTAGCGTTTAATATATTTTTCATCAAATGAACAAGGTTGTAATTTGAGTATATTTGTGCCCGCAGAGATTCACACACACTAGTTGAGTTATCAGCTTTCTCAGCCATCAACAGATTTCAGCCTTTCAACGTAGCTGTGTCCAGTAATGTACTGCTGCTAATGGTAAGTGGCAATCAGATTTCAGGGTCTACCATGGCTACACAACTTTTATAAAGGCCTGGGAAAAGACAAGGCACTGCACACTTGAAAAATGAAATTTGCAGATTTCTAGATTTTCCATTCTCTTTTTTTTTTGTCGTTGACAAGTTTGAGTCATACTTGATATAATTGTGATGGTTCTGACGTTTGGGAGGCGAGAGGTTTGAATCTTAAAATCCCACACAAGATAATGTGTACTGGCCTGTGGTGACCTGCCCTAATTTGCCCAGACCGGTGTAGACTATTCATGATCTTGAAAATCAGTTGTCGTGGCCAAATTGGGCTTCACATCGTGTAGTGTGTTCTTATCTTAAAACTAGTCAGCCAGTGTGGAAAGGCAAATTAATGTCAAAGAACAGCTGGAGAGGGGTGTCCGGGTGGCATAATGGTCTATTCTGTTGCCTACCAACACGGGGATCGCCGTATTGAATCTCTGTGTTACCTCTGGCTTGGTCGGGCGTCCCGACAGACAAAATTGGCCGTGTCTGTGGGTGGGAAACCAGATATGGGTGTGTGTCCTGGTCACTGCACTAGTGCGTCCTCTGGTTGGTCAGGGCACCTGTTTGGGGGGGAGGGGGAACTGGGAGGAATAGCGTGATCCTCCCACGAGCTATGTCCCCCTGGCGAAACTCCTCACTGTCAGGTGAAAAGAAGCAGCTGGTTACTCCACATGTATCGGAGGAGACGTGGTAGTCTGCAGCCCTCCCCGGATCAGCAAACGGGGTGCAGCAGCGACCGGGAGGACTCGGAAGAGTGGGGTAATTGGCCAAGTACAATTAGGGAGAAAAGGGGGGAGGATTAAGAGCTGGAGACTGACGTTGCATCCTTTATGCCCACATCAGGACTTCCATTGTCACTTGACCACCAGTGAAGTGGTGGGTTATCTGGGAGGACGATGGGATACTAACACACAGTGTGAGTATACTCAGCCATGAATAACTCAAATAAACTGGAGTAATTTTGATACCCAGGTTCATCAGTCATTAGCAGCAACAAAAATCCTTCACGTTATTCAGACATAATGATGGTGTGTAGGAGTGTGCCAGAAGAAACAATACAGTAAAATTACAATGTGCAAGTAGAGGCCAACAACCTTCTGTTTTTTGGTCATTGTGTGTCTCTTTGTGTCCCTGTCTTTCAGTGCTGACTGTATTAAGGGCCTTCCCATGTCGAACCCGACTGGGAGACAGAGAATCTGCCTCTGCTGTGGAGGAGGAAGTAAGACATGCACAGTGACTCAGTAATCCACAATATGTAATACGACAAATATAAAGTATTATATCAGTATTGGAGATGCACTGGTCGATCGGCTGGTGACCAGAATCGGATGATTTTCAGCTTGATCGGCCATGACTGGTGACTGTGTGCCGGTAAAATTTACATGCATGCGCTGCACGACTCGCTCACGTCGCACACACAGCGGCACAGACAGTAACGTTACAGACAGTAAAGTCACAGCCACACACACAAACATGCTACAATATGTTGTTGAAAACTGACATTTACTTTGGGAAAGTAAAAAAATGTTAGAAAAAGTGGGATATACCGCAATTAATTTTCAGTTGGATTTTGTTTGCACAAAAAAGCTCTGTCCAGGGCGTCTGGGTAGCGTAATGGTCTATTCCATTGCCTACCAGCATGGGGATCGCCGGTTCGAATCCCCGTGTTGCCTCTGGCTTGGTCAGGTGTCCCTACAGACTATTAGCCGGGGGAACTGGGGGGAATAGTGTGATCCTCCCACACACTACGTCCCCCTGGTGAAACTCCTCACTGTCAGGTGAAAAGAAGTGGCTGGCGACTCCACATGTATCAGAGCAGGCATGTGGTAGTCTGCAGCACTCCCTGGATCGGCAGAGGGGGTGGATCAGCGACCGGGATGACTCGGAAGAATGGGGTAATTGGCCAAGTACGGTAATTTTGTAAAAGGGGAAAAAAAAAAAAAAAAAGCTCTGTCCAGTAACCTGGAACACTTTTTTTTTATTTTGAAAGTTGTTTGAGTGAGAGTGAGAGAAGGTCCTGTAAACTGGTGCAGATTTGGAGAAAATGTAAAAGTTATTTAAGTCAGTGTTTTATTATGAACATGGAATTGAAATTTCCATTAAAGAAAAGTTACAAAAATGTTTGTTTAAGCTGTCAATTCTAGTTCTTAGGGGGGAAAAAAATCAGAATCGGCAAAGAAAATTGCAATCGGTGCATCTCTGATTAGTATTGGCCGCGGTGTCAAAACAGTCATAACGACACAGTAAAGCCATATAATTCTAAATTACAGACATTTAAATTCACAAGTCTCCAGAAGAAGTGTAATGAATGCAATATTCAGCAATAAGAAAATAAATGTCCTCTAATTTGTTGTAATTCTGTTGTTAGAAGTAATTCAGCTGCAAATAAGCTCATCGGTAGGTTAAGGCATTTTGGAATATGGATGCATGCAATGTAGATTTGTAATGAGAATAGTCTCAATGGTAAGATGCATATCTGTTTTCCTATTTTCATTTGCAATGAACAACAGAGGTATGATCATTGTGGCTCTAGTATTCAATTACAAGGTCGATAATAATCACCATTAGTAGTCGTTAAATGGGTGAAAAGGAATAAAAGAGGAAGAGGGAATCCATGTGTTGAGATTAAACTGGACTTTGGTTAATACGTGTCACCCCTACTGTAATCCAGATCTGCCAGAACCTGTTCATGCGCGGTCTGTCATTGGTGGGCTGGTACCACAGTCACCCGCGAGGTCCGGCCCTCCCATCACTTCAGGACATTGACTCCCAGATGGACCACCAGCTGAGGTTGCAGGGCTCCAACAACGGCTTCCAGCCTTGCTTAGGGATCATCTGTGGTTAGTGTCTGTTTATTATTGTTTATGTTACTGGAGGGTTTACAGGGTGAAGTCATCGGTACTGGTCTCGCCGAGAACACGGATAAATACAATGTAAGAGTTTAATGATCCTCACTGGGACGTTCTCTTGCTGGCCCTCGTCCGCAGAGAGGTCATAGCATGGGGTCAACTACACAAAACAGCCTAAAGAAAATGGACTCGTCACAATTCAGCAGGGTGGATGTTGTCTAGGGGTGGGACGATACTGGATCGAATTCGGAATCGTTCGATACGGCCTTCATGGTTCGAGATACTCCCCATTTTGTGAGATCGCGTGTTATTAACACTAGAACGACCGGGATTTTACTCCTACCTAAAATTACCATAGGCGGTCAAAATGAACACTGATTTTTAAACTATATTCTGTCAAGATAAATACCCACTTGAGATATTAATGCATTGCAATGTGTTAGTATGTCTGTTAGGAAACGACTGACACCAAAATTAACATTTTAACAACTTTAATACTGTAGCAAATTCAGGGGACAGCCGGGAACCGCCGCAGCCGGGACGCGAACTCGGGTCGCCCGCACCACGGGTGACTACATTAAGCAGTCGACTAAAGGGTCCGACCCGTTAGCCAACGGGCTAGCAAGTACTCATCCACGGTTGTTACAATACTACTATTCAAACAATTTAAAACGGCCACTGTCCAACGCCTGTAAATACTGCAACACCTCAGTGGTAGTCATGGTGCGTCTGAAACGGCGACTGTAACCAGACATGTTGGAAATAATACCTGAAAAACAAAACGGAAAACACATATTGCTAATCCAACAAACGTAGCAAGGCCTATAAAACGTGAAATGTAAAAAAAGAACTGACCGTTGTGAAGGAAATGATATGACCAACACGCATCATAAATAGTGACATGACGTGCACGATGATGCGCAAGTCACGCGTGGTCATTTTGACCGCTCATGGTCATTTTAGGTAGATCTTACAACTTTTTTTGCGCAATTGATCTAAAATTAATTTTAATGCAAATATATGCAATTTTAGGAGCATTCAGGGAGCGGCAAGTCTGTATCTTTTTTTTCCACAAAGTTTATTAAACTTTGAAAATCCAAAATGGTCAAAATGACTGTCTTGATAGTAGTAGTACCAAGTGTCTAGTAGTTTTTAAAGTGTAAAAGTAAAGCAATTGTGTTAGACAACAACAAAAGATAGCACAAAATTTTGTTAGAACTTGGCATTACGTGTGACTACGTGCCTTGATAATGCCAACATGTTGGGCCTAATTCTTAAAATAAATGAAAAATAGAGAACTGCAACAGTGTTTTGTCTCTTGCGTACCAAGGCGTCCACTGTATCGTGTTGAATCAAAATTGTGAGCCCTGAATCGTGTGACGTATTGAACCGTGAGATTTGTGAATCGTCCCACCCCTAATGCTGTCTGACACAGGACTGGTCCATTCTGTTGGAGGAGATAATCCATGACAAGTGGGCTAGATAGACACTGATGGAGAATTAGGGTTGGAAACAACGCTTTGTGTCCCGTGGTTCAGATGGAGGGATTGGGATTAAGACTCGGGGCGACTGAGCTGAGATGCCTTTTTTTTTCCAGGCCCTTATTACCACGGCAACCAGGGCGTGGCGTCCACCATTACACCGTTCTGGGTAGTGCCACCGCCTGAGGTGAGGACGCGTGTAACAGGGCCGGGCAATAATTCAATATTGTTGTTGTTTATTGTCTGTCACTGGCATTGTATCGGGGTGAAATCTGGATGTTGTCATATCATGAAACACATTTTGTTGTCTAAATTAATGATGACGAGAATCTCCTTCCAATTTTAGTATATATTGCCGAAGCTATACGATGATGAGAATCTTTATTAAAATTATTTGAAAACTAATTTTGGTTTGTTACACTTTACTTTCCCAAACAGTTCAGTGTGATGAAACTGTTAACATTGTATTTTTGTGTAAGCAGATATTGTGATTATACTGATATCGTGTAAGGTTCTCCGATCGTAGTCACATTTCCCTTATTGTCCAACACTTCTCTTCAATATAGATTTTAATCCACATTTGTTCCTTGTTTCTCTTGCTGTGTCCCCTTTGACTGTTTTAATCAACACAGATTATCAATTAAGTTTCACCACCGTCCGTTTTCGCCAATATCTGTACAGATGGAGGTTTCACCAGGAGCTTTTATTTTTTCCAGTGTTCATTTTGGTTCAGTTGAAATTGTTCACCAGAAACATCTTTACCTTTACCACAGCAACGGCCCAATGACTACGGCATCCCAGTGGCTGTGGAGGTTACCTACGTACAGGACAACTTTCTCACCAGCGATGTCCTCAATGAGATGGTAGCTACTGATGTTCTAGCCTCGTTTGGAAATGTACTCTATAAATACTGCATATACAGAACACATGGTCGAGAAAAAAAAACGTACTGATTTGGTTGTCAGAAGTAGTGTGAATGAATGATCCTGTGATGTTGTTTCCCATAGTGAGTGTTGTTTTAGTTGGCCCTGCTATAGCCTGGGGCACAAATCCTGCATGTCATTCTCAGACATTTTCTTCAACTATCCCCGAAGATACTGCAAATTTAAAAAAAAAACCCCAACAACTTCCGTTCGCACTTTTCTGTAGATGCTGCTGATTAACTACTACAGGGGAGCACCCGACCTTGTCCAGTTCAGCCAGCACTGGTGTCCCAATACTACAATGATGGACAAGATCAAGGTAGAACCGTAGCGAGAAAAACAGAAATATACATTATATCATTACATTACAATATCGTATTATATATTATATTAATTACAATATTATTATACAATATTGTGCTTCCTCTGGGAGAAATGTGTGTCCCAGAAAGCAAAAAGAATTATTAGCCAATCTGACCACGTCCTGTCCAGTGAAATCACTGTAATGCCCTCAGGCCGGCACTATAAAGCGCCCCCTAGGAAAACAAATCACTGTTCTGTCCTTCATTCCTTCCACTATCAGGCTGTTAAATGCCGAGAGTAGTCATTTTAAATGAATGCTTTATATTGTTTTAAACCCCAATAGTTGGTTTACACCTTGTCTGTTTTTCACATGGCTTGTGGGCCTGTACGTTCACTGAATGTAGTGGTGGAATGTAACGTGCATCTTAGGATGCTTCATTTATTTGTTTATTCTATTCTTTTAACATATTTGAATTTTTATCCTTCACCTGGCCACACGATAGCGCCAGTGTGTGTCTCTAGCCCATGTACTGATCTGTCTGTTGTCTCTGACATGCTGCTGATTGCCACTTGTCTGATAGTTTGTGTATGATCTGGGTAGATGGTGGAACTGAATTGCCCTTCTGGGATAAATAAAGTCTGAATCTGAAATTTCAAACAGCTCCTAGGCTGTAGAAGTTGTTGCGATGGCAAGCAGAAGGAGACACTTTACTTAAACCTATTTCATGTTGCCAATTCTTGTATTGTCAGATTTCGTGTTGAACCTGTTTTGATTTTCCCCCTCAGGGCTCTTTGAGTGGCCATGCTCCAAAAGACCAGGCCTACTCCCAGATCCTAGAGCACGTCTACAGCCAGCTGACCAACATGCAGTGAGCCAACCCCTCTGCATGTGTGAGTGTGTGCCTGTCAATCCATTTCAAGTTGTTCCCTCGTTGTTTGCATTTGTGCACTTCCCTTTACGGATCCGACGGGTCTAGTGTTATGAACATACAATGTGAAGACTGCTTGATTAATTACTGCACACATGCCTCAAATGCTGTTTAGCATTATTTTACAGATTCGCCAGTAAACCTCTGACAGTTGTTGCCACATTTACTTATTCACACCACTTTTTGTTTTTTGTTTGCTTTTTTTATATACTTCATCCATCCATGAAAACAAGCAAAATTACTAGAACTGGCAAAACTTTGTCTTGTTTGATATGGACTTCTGCGTCTACAAAAATACAACATTTCATAATTTACCTCAATTAGTTGCCTAACTGCAGGAAGTAACCCGTCATGACACAATGTTTACATGCGCTATAAACAGAATCAAGTCACTTGCTAAATTGACCCAAGATAGTGACATCCCTATCGATACCTTATTCCAAGCAATAGAGTCAGAAAAAAAGAGTCTACTGCCTGTTAAAACAGACATTATACCAAAGTTGAACGTTTTTGGAGGGAACTAAAGAGAATAGCGGCACGGTGGCACAGTGGTTAGCACGGTCGCCTCACAGCAAGAAGGTCCTGGGTTCGAGCCCTGGTGTAGTCCAACCTCGGGGGCCGTCCCGGGTCGTCCTCTGTGTGGAGCTTGCATGTTCTCCCCGTGTCTGCGTGGGTTTCCTCCGGGTGCTCCGGTTTCTTCCCACAGTCCAAAGACATGTAGGTCAGGTGAATCAGTCATACTAAATTGTCCCTAGGTGTGAATGTGTGTGTGTGTGTGTGTGTGTGTGTGTGTGTGTGTGTGTGTCGGCCCTGTGATGGACTGGTGGCCTGTCCAGGATGTCTCCCCGCCTGCCGCCCAATGACTGCTGGGATAGGCTCCAGCATCCCCGCAACCCTGAGAGCAGGATAAGCGGCTTGGATAATGGCTGGATGGAACTAAAGAGAATAGTTTTGGGCTAGAAACCATCCCATCTGTCTGTTTGCATGCACACTGGGCTCTAACACGTGGTTGTAATGTGCCAGTCTGCCAGCTTTGTGTGAACAGATGATGCCAGATATAAGCATTACAGTGCAAAACTGAATGTGCAACAATTGCCTTTACGAAAAAAAAAGTGGTGCTTTGGTTTGAAAAACACAAACAAGCATTAAACTCAAGTATGTGTTGAAGTGTTAAATTTGGCTTAACACCTCACAATTAAAAATATTTTCTATTCAAGTATCATTCCCTTTGATGAAGCAAAAGCTGTCGAGCATGCTATCTCCACTCTGGTCTTCCATCGCTCTTAGTATTTCAGCCGAGAGTCAGTCTTGCTGAACTTATCAGGATTACTTCAGTGACTTTTGAAAGTATGTTTTTGTGTCCCTCAAGTCTACCGGGTGGGAGATTACATTCTGGTAAAAGTCATTTTATTCTATGGTGCTCATCAAATATAATTGATTATCTTATCGGGTGTTTCATTAAACTGGGCTAGTATGCGTGCTGTGTGTGTTCCTGTATGGTCGCTTTTTTTTTTTTGCTGTGAGAACCCAACCCTTTTGGTTGTTAAGAGTATATCTCCTCCTCTTTACCTGTACTGTATTTATTAACACTTGTAGATTGTGTGATGTAAAATATGAAGACAAAAATGCCTTAAGCCTGCTGACTGATGATCTAGAAACCATTCAAATACACACACTGGAACTAATAAAAGATGACTGATATCTGATGTGGACTTCTGATTCCTTTTGCACCCCATGCTTCTTTTTTCTCTCCCCCCACCCCTTTTTCTCCCCAATTGTATCCAACCAATTACCCCACTCTTCCGAGCCGTCCTGGTCGCTGCTCCACCCCCTCTGCCAATCCGAGGAGGGCTGCAGACTACCACATGCCTCCTCTAAAAAAGCCACTTCTTTTCACCTGACAGTGAAGAGTTTCACCAGGGGGATGTAGCGCGTGGGAGGATCATGCCCCCCCCCTAGTTCCCCCTCCCCCCAGATCAGGCGCCCCGACCGACCAGAGGAGGCGCTAGTGCAGCGACCAGGACACCCACATCCGGCTTCGCACCCACAGACATAGCCAATTGTGTCTGTAGGGACGCCCGACCAAGCTGGAGGCAACACGGGGTTTCGATCTGGCAATCCCCGTGTTTGTAGGCAACGGAATAGACCGCCATGCCCCCCACATGCCCTTGCTTGACTTAAATCTATTCGACATGTTCAAAACCATGTAGAGCTCAGGGCAAGAAGTCACCGTCAGACGCGACAAGACCATTTTTGTTGTTTATTTATTCAAAGAGGGAAAGCTGAGGACAAGATGAGAAGCAAGTACAAATATTTTGATAATAAACGACAAAATATTGCGGTTAAATTCTGTACTCATGACATTCCAGAAAGGAGGAAACTTAAACTAAGACATACATTTACAAGATATCATAAAGTTATCATATAGGACTACATGCAAAGATTAATTTAAAAAGTTTATGTCTTGTATATAAAAATAATACTATCGAGCTAGAATGTTTTTTTATTGTTTAAAACGTGACTCTAGCACTCCTGACAGGTTAAACAGATACATAACCCTTTAGAAAAAAAAATCAGGGCTGTTTTTCTGAATATGGATTTAAAGCAGTGGTTACTCAGATATAATTTCCACTGGAGATGTCTGGTGATAAAACTTCAGTCTTAAAGACTACTCGATCCATGTCCAGGAAACCGCCTGTAGTGTCCAAGGCGCACAGTGTACACACATGCATCTGTTTGTACACAGCAAAGTGCCAATGGCTAGCAATAAACAATATCAAAAGTAAAGAAATTCACGACCATTCATTAAGTAGCAAGGTTATTTTGGTTGTATTAGTTACTTTCCCTCCTTTCCTTTCCAAAGGCACTAAAAACAAAGCTAGCAAGAAACTATATTTGATAGTGTGTGATCCAGTCAGCACCAAATATCGGCTTTCAACTTTTGCTTCTTTTCTACTACCACTGAAATGTACTAGGGTCAGAAATGTAAACATATCAGACAGGGACCAAACCCAAGGAGTGGGGAAGAGTGGAGTGATGGACTGAAAGATCAGGAGAGGAGAGAGAACAGGACAGTTTACTGTGGTGAGGAACTTACAAAATCACTGCAGTATTCATAGTTGCATATAACCAATGAACGCAGTACGTATGCATAATTCAGCCACAGACCCTCCACAATTTTAACAGTTGTACAGACCTCTTGAGCCAGCCGGGTTGGAAAAAAGGGGTAAATACTGTTTTTGTAACAGGGCTTTCTGAAATCATCCAAATCAAAGAACAGCTTTTAATACGCTGATGTGCCAAAACATTATGACCACCTGCCTAATATGCTGTTGGTCCTCCGTGTGCCGCCAAAACAGTGCTTACCCACCGAGGCATGGACTCTACAAGAGCCCTGAAGGTGTCCTGTGGTATCTCACACAAAAACATTATCAGCAGATCCTTCAAGTCCTGTAAATTGCGAGGTGGAGCCGCCAACTTGTCAGTCCAGCACATACCACAGATGCTCAATCAGATTGAGATCTGGAGAATTTGGAGGCCAGGACAAAACCTTGAACACTTCCATGTTCCTCAAATCATTCCCAAACAATGTGTGCAGTGTGTCAGAGTGCATTATCCTGATGAAAGAGGCCACTGCCATCAGGGAATACCATTGCCATGAAGGGGTGTACCTGTTCTGCAACGATGTTTAGGTAGGTGGCACATGTCAAATTTGATGTCCACAAGAATGGCCGGACCCAGGGTTTCCCACCAGAACATTGCCCAGAGCATCACACTCCCTTCACCAGCTTGTCATCTTCCCAAAGTGCATCCTGGTGCCATTACTGCCCCAGGTAAACAACACACACGTAACAAGGCCATGCATGTGATTTAAATTAAAATGGGACTCATCGGACCAGGCAACCTTCTTCCACTGCTCCAAGGTCCAGTTCAGATGCTCGTGTGCCCATTTGTAGGCACTTTCGACGGTGGACAGGGGTCATCATGGACACTGACCGGTCTGCGGCTACGCAGCCCCATACTCAGAAGGTTGCGATGCACTGTGTGTTGTGACACATTCCTCCCATACCCATGATTAAGATTTCTGTGACTTTTGCCACAGTAGACCTTCTGTCAGTTCAGACCAGACGGGATAGCCTTCGTTGCCCTTGCACGTTAGTGAACCTTGGGGCGCCCAATACCCTGTTGCCAGTTTGTGGTTTGTCCCTCAGACCACTGTCAGTAGGTACTCACCACTGCTGCCTGGGAGCACCCTACAATTCTTGCTACTTCAGAGATGCTCTGACCCAGTCGTCTGGCCATAGTAATTTGACCCTTGTCAAAGTCAGTGAGGTCTTTACTCCTGCCCATTTCTCCTGCATCCAACACGTTGACTACGAGATCTGATTTTTCGCTTACCCTCTAATCTACCCAGACCTTGACATGTGCCCTTGTTTGGCGATGATCAACGTTATTCGGTTCACCTGTGAGTGGGTCATAATGTTTTGGCTCATCAGTGTTTATCTTCCCTTTTCTCTTAATGTGACCCCCGCAAGAAACCCTAATTTTTCTCTCATACAGTGTATGTTGGACTAGACTTCATAGCCAGTATAGCTGGGTAGTTTTGTAGCACCAACACCTGTCAACATTGGCCTCTCCTGCCAATAACCAAACAGAAAAGAATCCCAACCACTGTCAATAATCAGAATCACAGGGTCAGCACAAGAGTAAGGTAATTCCATTGCAACACAGCGTTTCAATTTTCACATTCTCCAAGACACAAGGGCAGAAGGACAAGTAGGAAAGCATGCAGTGCATGTGAGACTGAGACGCTGCCAGCAGCGTTATCTATTCAGGCACAGCATGTAGTAAACAGGCGCTTACGATGGTGTCAATAGGCTTATAATATAAAAAAATAACTAAATAGACACTAATGGAAACAGGACCCAAATTTGATATATGGCTATGTTATAGACCTTGATAGCCCTAAGTGGTGCACAGGCCCAATAGATGATACCTGTTATTGCATTTTATAAAGACTTTTTGGCTGTATCTCCTCTCGAACGGACTGTTAGACAATTGTAAAATCACGACTGACCTACGTCACATTACTAGGAGCAACAAACAGTACAAAGTCAAGTGGAAAAAGGTGCAACATTAGCGTTAAACTTTGGATCTGTATTGTGATGGTGAGGGTGGTCTATATCATACACATCGATCTCATTCAATCTCTGAGGTCAAAGGTGCAATTACAACATTTTCTATCTAACAACTGAAATACTGAAACAATTTACAGAAACCACTGCATGAGACCTGCTGGGTTCTCTTGAAGCTATATGGTTGAGAGCGCCAAATGCCGGAGGGTGAGGGCTGCAGTGTAGACGATCCCAGAATTAAGATCGGGTTTAAAAAAAAAAACAACAACAAACAAACACTTGAAACTCCAGTTTAAAATGTGAGACCCATATCAGCTAAAGTATCATATTAAATCAAATTTAAGGTTAAATATATATATATAAAAAAAAGATATGCAGTATTTTCTGATCAAACCCTTCTCAACTACATTTTAAACCTCACAAGTATCTGTGGGTTTTGTTTTTTGTCACTTGAATATGATTCTGTGTCAAGCCAGCAGGTGGCGTCAAGCGTGGCGCGCCAATCTGAGCAATGCATGAAGAGTGGCTTCATTTATAAATGTATTGCATTTGAAATTAGAAAACTTATCAGTTGAGTTATAAATGAAGCACTTCAACACTCGAGTTGGCTTTTTCAGTCCTGGAGGACATACAGTATGGGTGGTCAACTTGACTGCAGTTTTACAATGGAGATCACAATACATGTCCTGTCATTACAGTCACCATAACCAGGTTACCATCATATTCAATTCTTTCACTTTCTATTATTGAAGAACAGTTATTCATAGTTAATGGAAAATATTACTCGTCAATACTTAGCATACATCAGCTAGGCAACAGGTATCTGAATCTCTCACTAAAGATGGCATTATTCAGAGCCTGTCCCATCTTTGTCTCAATCTCTGCATCTCTGAGTGAGACAAGTTGATATTAAATTCGTTACTTTTCTGATCCGGAATGTGAAAAGCCATCAAATTCACCTGCTCTACAGTCAAGGTGACAAAAAGTGCATTTTTGTGGTGATGGTGATGTTGGTTTCGATGAAGAAAATGAATACTCTGCGAACCCTCCCTGCATTCATTTTCCTCCCTGACACATTAACTCATTACTTTCTCTCTCTCCTCTACCAGTCTATCGCACCCTCTTGCTCTCTTTGGAGCACTTTTTTTTTTTAGTGTGGCAAGGGTACAATAACCTCGACATAGTTGAGAGGGAAGAATCCTGATTGGCCGTGCAGCATTCCCTCGTACCAGTTTTCGTCGATCTGATTGGTCAGGGTGATGATATCACCCTCACGGAAGCCCAACTCTCCCTCGTTCTCTGGCTCAAAGTCGTACAACGCTTTACAGCTCGGCTGCTCTGGTGCTGAGGAATTAAAAGGAAAATTAAGAGGGAAGAAATCAGGGGAGATGAGAATAGAAAATGAGGTTACATTAATTGCCACCCCACCCACTCCACATCCCCTTGTGACACTGCAGAGCCATAGCAGTGTAAAGCCTCTTGAAAAGCTTGCCACACTGCAAACATGCCTTTCATATTAGAGCTCACAAACTGTGTGTGTTAAGTGTGCAACATTAGTAAGTTTCACAGTTAGCTCAACTTTACCATGACATCACATGTTAATGAGTGTTTAGGAAGTGCATCGCCTCCAACTGGCAATATATATAATGAGTCAACCAAGTCAACATTTGTTAACCAAATGCAATGACACCTCAAGACAGGGTCTCTCTCTCACTTTTTCTCACCCTTTCTCTCCATCCATCCCTCTCTCTCTCTCTCTCTCTGACCTCACACATAGATCAACTGAGCAGAGTACAGCTCCATTTACAGACAAACCAGGCTTTTTTGTCTCCCAACAAACTCTTCATTGTATCAGATTTACCCCATAGGCTGCCAGCTAGTGCTATGCAGTCTAGAAATAGGAATGGTTTTAGTCATCCTCTCTATTTTACCACCATCTCTTTTCAGTCAACTAAAGGATAACATTTTTTTTAAATCTAATGATCATAGGATATTGAAATTAATATAAGAGTATAATAAAAAGTGTGTGTGATGAGGGGTGAGTATGAACTATAATGTCTATTAGTCTGAACTCACTGAGTCCAACTATGTCCCAGTCAAAAAGCTCTGTATGCTGCTTAATCAGAGTTGGAAGTGAGCTCATTGCAGCCCTTTGTTAAAATCTGCGACAATGAGTCAAACATTTGTAAAAGGCAAAAGCTATTGTTAAACAAGCCATTTCACACAACCCCCATTACACAGTGGTAGTTGATCAGAACACACTGTGCCATTTCTACACCATAAAAAAAAACAAAAAAAACTGGCCCACACAATCTGACTCACGCAATCTGGATTTCCGAAAAGACAATCTGGAGAGGTGGAGAGATGGCTCTGATGATGTCACAGGAAAGAGGAACAAGGTCAACTGGAGAAAGGGGGCAGTCAAATGACAGCTGCCCCTCCCCTCTACACACGCATGCATGCTCGCACACACACAGCAAATTTCTGCCTCTCTCTTTATCCTTTCAATACACACAAAAAACACACATGGTGTGTTATTTCTGGGTTCCCAATCTTTCTTCTTCACTGCGGCCCTATATTTAATATTTTCACGGCATGGCCAGTCTGCCATCCCACAGGGAGAGCCTTGGTGTCATGACGGGAACATTGTTTGACACTAAAACTGCCTGTATCGTACCTGCATTCATTAAAAATGAACAGATTTAAGGCAATTTCGGACCAAACAGCTTTGGGGACTGTTTGAGAGGAACTACCCGCTGGGGACGCTCCCTGAGAACTACGAACCTTCAAGAGCTTTTTTCTGTTTGCAGTCACACTTCCAGGAACATTGAAGTAACGTAAGCCGGTGGGTTAGTATACCAACGTCATTTCTGCATGGTTAGTATACCAACGTCAAATGTGTATGAATACAAATGTTTATCTCATTCTGCTCGTGATACAACACCAACACCACCAACAACAACAGAGGACGCCATGATCGGAACTGTGTTTGTTGCGTATCGTGTTCATGATAATAATGGAAATGGAAAGGATACGTGCGAATTTAGACTTTGCAGTTGCATACAGGCTCAATAAAGCCTGGACTTCACTGTCGGTCTGTTTGCCCGTGTTTTGTTCCATTTTTAAAGACTAATGTTAAGAGCTGTTGTGTACAGAGCTAACATTTTCCATAGGTCATTTAAAAATGGCGGTTGCCAGCGGTGCATTGGCTCATGTGTTCGACCAATCAATGTACACTTACATCCGGACCAATCACCGTAAACGTGTCACTCAAGGTTCCTCTTTTGCTGGGAGAGCACTGACCCTGAAGTAGGAACTAAAAAAGTCACTCAAAACAGCGTTCGAAGAACTACAATCATTCCCAGTTCCTGCCAGTGCAGACACAATAAAAAGTGGGTAGTCCCTCCAACAGTTCTTAGAAGTATGAAAAAGTTCCTCCAGTCCAAAAGCGCCTTTAGACGCTAATGTAACACAGAGCAGTTTATCCTATTGGCACAGCCAGGGCACCCACGGGATTTCTTCCTGTGCTACGCAAAAAAACAAACAACATATAGAAGAAGCACCATGTTCGATACTTGAATGAGCTATAATGCAACAATCACCTATCCAACATTTCATGCTCCATTCACGGTAGCATGTATAGCAGAATAGCTGTAAGAATAGTTAATTCTAGAGAAGGCCAAGCTGAACTGACCCACTGTGATCTAATGTTTCAGTTTTCGCTGGGAAAATTAATAAATTAATTAACTTTCCTTTATTAATCCCCTTGGGGAAATTCATTTGCTGCAACTTAACCCATCCTAGCTGTGATCTGTGTAGCAAGGAGCAGTGAGCTGCTGCCTTCATGCTGCGCCTGGGGACCAACTCCAGTTCTTCTTTCCATTGCCTTGTTCAGGCCACATACAGGAGTATAAACCCTAACATGCATGTCTTTTTGATGGTGGTGGAAACCGGAATACCCGGAGAAAACCCACCCAGACACGGGGAGAACATGCAAACTCCACACAGAGGATGACCTGGGATGACCTCCAAGGTTGGACAACCCCGGGATTCAAACTCAGGACCTTCTTGCTGTGAGGCAACAACACTAACCACTGGGTCACCATGACGCCAAAATATAAATTTTACAGTGAAGCTGTGATACATTACAACGTTGACGGAAAATGTAGATGCGCTCAAAGTAAACTGTGCACAAAAGTCTTATGTCCAGCCAGGTCTTTAAAATCAAACAACCATGTAGCATGGAAATTTATGCCACATATGCAATGAGATTGACGTTGAGTATTCTTTTATAGGTTCATTCAATTCCTAACCATGGGCTGGATCAAGGATATAAAACTGGGGGGGGGGGGGACAAACAAATCCGAGAGATGCGAACAATGCCAAAAACAATCAAAAATTCTTTTGCTCTGGGGTGTGCATAGCCGACAATAAATGGTCTGCGTTTGCAGCAATAAATGGCCCATAGCCCAGTCATTCCTTACCAGAGTTACGTGAGGGTGGCGGAGCAACTGACGTTGTGTAGCCACCATTTGACTGGTCATTATCTCCAAAATCAAAGATGGGCTTAGGTTTTGGTGTGTATTCACGTCTTGGTCGGGACTGAGCCTCATTCATCCTGGAAGGGAAAAAAAAACTAATTTCAAATGCTTATTTCAAAACCTCCAAATAATCCTAACCAACACTTACTAAAGAGGCTCTCACTCAACCTGCCCTACACTCCCATGTAATGTGCATTGTGAAATGTATTGCTCCTGGGCAAGAAGTTACCCCAAAGAGGAAACTGCCAGTTAAAACGTGTGTACACACACACGCACACACACACACACTTTTATATATATAAATATGTATATATATATATATATATATATATGTATGTATGTGTGTGTGTGTGTGTGTGTGTATATATATATATAATATGTATAAAATATGTATGTGTGTGTGTGTTTGTGTGTGTGTGTGTATATATATATATATATATATATATATATATACACTACCGTTCAAAAGTTTGGGATCACCCAAACAATTTTGTGTTTTCCATGAAAAGTCACACTTATTCACCACCATATGTTGTGAAATGAATAGAAAATAGAGTCAAGACATTGACAAGGTTAGAAATAATGATTTGTATTTGAAATAAGATTTTTTTTACATCAAACTTTGCTTTCGTCAAAGAATCCTCCATTTGCAGCAATTACAGCATTGCAGACCTTTGGCATTCTAGCTGTTAATTTGTTGAGGTAATCTGGAGAAATTGCACCCCACGCTTCCAGAAGCAGCTCCCACAAGTTGGATTGGTTGGATGGGCACTTCTTTGAGCAGATTGAGTTTCTGGAGCATCACATTTGTGGGGTCAATTAAACGCTCAAAATGGCCAGAAAAAGAGAACTTTCATCTGAAACTCGACAGTCTATTCTTGTTCTTAGAAATGAAGGCTATTCCATGCGAGAAATTGCTAAGAAATTGAAGATTTCCTACACCGGTGTGTACTACTCCCTTCAGAGGACAGCACAAACAGGCTCTAACCAGAGTAGAAAAAGAAGTGGGAGGCCGCGTTGCACAACTGAGCAAGAAGATAAGTACATTAGAGTCTCTAGTTTGAGAAACAGACGCCTCACAGGTCCCCAACTGGCATCTTCATTAAATAGTACCTGTTAGAGCCTGTTTGTGCTGTCCTCTGAAGGGAGTAGTACACACCGGTGTAGGAAATCTTCAATTTCTTAGCAATTTCTCGCATGGAATAGCCTTCATTTCTAAGAACAAGAATAGACTGTCGAGTTTCAGATGAAAGTTCTCTTTTTCTGGCCATTTTGAGCGTTTAATTGACCCCACAAATGTGATGCTCCAGAAACTCAATCTGCTCAAAGAAGTGCCCATCCAACCAATCCAACTTGTGGGAGCTGCTTCTGGAAGCGTGGGGTGCAATTTCTCCAGATTACCTCAACAAATTAACAGCTAGAATGCCAAAGGTCTGCAATGCTGTAATTGCTGCAAATGGAGGATTCTTTGACGAAAGCAAAGTTTGATGTAAAAAAAATCTTATTTCAAATACAAATCATTATTTCTAACCTTGTCAATGTCTTGACTCTATTTTCTATTCATTTCACAACATATGGTGGTGAATAAGTGTGACTTTTCATGGAAAACACGAAATTGTTTGGGTGATCCCAAACTTTTGAACGGTAGTGTATATATATATACATATTTATATATATAAAAGCGTGTATGTGTGTGTGTGTGTGTGTGTGTGCGCACACGTATTTGTGTGTGTGAGACTTCGTTATTGTACCTATCTCGGAGTTTGTCAGAGAGCTCCTCCAAGACCTGCACAGCCTGTCTGTGGTACTGCAGCTGTGACTCCACCAGAGAGGAGAGCTGGCTCACCTGTTCTATCTGAACATACACGCACACGCACACAAACACGAACACGCGCGCACACACACACACACACACACACACACACACACACACACACACACACACACAGAAATAAATCAGCAAAATGCCTTTTAATAAGCTGAGAGGCATTCCTGTGGATAAAGGGTTTTAAATTCTGGTTAATAAATGACCCAGCTAGCAGCGTAAGCACAGTATTTATACAAACCTCACCCTACCGCAGCTGCAAACATCTTGCTTCATGGTGCAAAACTATTATAAATATTCATAAATGATTTACTGTGACTACAATTTCACTTTTGGTTATTTAAGGGGTGATGAATAATCACAAGTAATATTAAGTTCAAACTAAACAAATGCCACAAGAAGTAGAAAAGAAAGGACCATCGGCCTCCAGATGGCACTACCCACTCCCAGAATGTCAATAGTTTGGTGTTTTTTTCCCCACTAAACAGGATTAGCTTTTTAGCCAGAAAATTTCAAAAAATTATACGTAATAACTGACTGAATGTTGTTCTTTGCTAGCAATAATAAATTTGTATGGCCAAATCATATACCCAAACCAACATTTCAAATGTAGTTTCACAGAATCAAATCATTATCACCAGGATGTTGCAGTATCCTTTTCAAAGTTATCTGGCTAGCCCGCTTATCCAGCTTCGTGAAATACCACAAAGAAGCTTGTTATTGCAACAAACCTCTGGGCCTTTCTGCAATAAAACTAAATATAACAAAATAATGAACAAGGAAATCAATTTGAGCGAAGAGATAATGAACAAATCACAGGGAGGCATGTGTCAACAAACACCTGCTATGCTATTGTACACATCACCTGTTCTTCAAGATCAAGATATACACCAAGTCCAAGCTCTACTAAATGGAAACATAGACACCAGCTGCTCAGGAGAGACACATCCTCATATGCAAACAGGTCCTCACATCAGTCTCCAGCAGGTTGTACATGCTGGTCTCAGCCACCTCCTTGGACTCGTGGAACTTCTCAAGAGCCTGTCTGACCTCCTCATCAGGGATCTTGCCCTGGCGCTTCTTTTTATAGTCGTAATCCAGGCGACGGCCCTCCAGCTTCTTCAGGTGATGCTGAGAAGAACACAATTTTGTGCTTGTTTTAAAAAAAATCTACTTTGTCATACAACTGAAAGCATTGAGGACAGTGGAAAGTTTAAATATAACTGAACAAATGACCCCCAAAAATCTGTATGTGCAGTCTTGCTGAGAGTACTGCAGATTCTTCAGTTGGTACTGAGGATCAAGGAGCATCTGAGTCTGTAATAAATTCAAACGGATGGAGAGCAATCGATACTGACGCAAGAGGAGGTAGAGAGACATGGAGGATGACTACTGAAATTAAATCTTACAGTTGCTCCTGAGCTCATCATAAAAATGAAAAAGTTCAAAAATTTGGGTGATTAGATGATTCTTCGCTGCTGGCTATCCATCAGGAGTATGCACAGGAAAGAATCACATTTTGAAGCATGCAAAGAGGACAGTGTGTTAGGGCTCGGTCTGTTGACCAACCTGGCAACCAGCAATGAGAGCGGGGGAAGGGCGCGTCTGAAACACCTGCAGCCTATCTACTCGTTAACCACTCTAGTATAAGTTTGTTTGCTTTCCAGAACTCGTCGCGAGTTCGTCCTGAACAGTCCCGTGAGTAAATTCTTCGTCTCGAGTTTTGTGACATTTCTGTGTCTCCCGGTGGAGTACAGATTGTAGTATTCTCCGTGTTTTTGCTTGTTTGACTATTCCCTTGTGTCAGTTCTCCTTGAGAGCTTGTTCGGAGAAGAACTCTCTTTGTGTTTTCCCCATTGGATTTTCCCATCGTGATTTTCTAGTTGAGATCAAGTTTTTGATATTCTAATTTCTCCTCTCTCACTGTGGATCTTATTACTCGGTTGGACTTCTACCTTAAAGGAGCAGTTTGTGTTTTTTCCCCTTTCGGACTTTAAAGGAGCAGTTTGTGTTTTTTCCCTTTCGGACTTTAAAGGAGCAGTTTACGTTTTTTTCCCTTTCGGACTTTAAAGGAGCAGTTTACGTTTTTTCCCTTTCGGACTTTAAAGGAGCAGTTTACGTTTTTTCCTTTTCGGATTAAGGGGGCAGTTTACGTTTTCCCATTTTTAAGAAGCTATTCTCAAGTTCCGCCTGAAGCGCCTTCCCCTTCTGTCCAGGCCCGGCCGGCTCTCCTCTACGAGTCCTGCCAGGTTGGTGCTTTACTTTGTCTTGTGTTGTCGCTATTGGGTTCGTTCTACAAACCATAACAGTACGAACTCGCCTTCACTATGAACCCAGACAACCCAGACGCCAATCCTGTCCAGGCTGCTCTCTATAAGCAGATTCAGCTTACAGCCTCCCACGGCCAGCAACTACAAGAGGCCGCTGTTGCCATGCAGGGCCTCCGGGCTCAGGTGCAACCCCTCCAGGCTTCGGTGGATTCTCTTTCGGCCCAGCAAGCGGCGCTCGCGAGCCAACAAGAGGAGGTTCTTAAGCAGTTGCAAACTCTCACAGCGGCTATCACCATCCAGCCAGCTGTCCCACCAGTTCCGGCCGCCCCTCCTCCAGCAGTGCCCGCAGCCGTTGCCTTAGACAATCCTACCGTTTATGTTTCGGATTTCCGGGAGCCCAGTATCTCCAATCCCAAGCCTTTTGATGGCAACTTTGAGACCTGTGCCACGTTCATCATGCAGTGTGAGCTTGTCTTCGCCCACCATTCCAGGGGGTTCACCACAGATGCTGCAAAAGTTGCTTACGTGACTAACCTGCTGACTGGCCGCGCTGCTCAGTGGGCCACTGCTTCCTGGTCCATGGGGGCCAGTTTCTGCTCTTCCTACGATGACTTTGTGGCTGAGCTTCGGAAGGCATTCCATCATCCAGTGTACGGTCAGGATCCGGGTGTCCGATTGAGCAGGATCCAGCAGGGCAGTGGCAGTGTCACTGACTACTCAGTCGAGTTCAGGCTGGCTGCGGCTGAGAGTGGCTGGAACGACCAGTCACTTCGGGTAACCTTCCGTAGGGGCCTCAGCGATGCCGTCAAGGATCAGCTAGCCACCCGGGAGGATCCTACCTCTCTCGACGACCTTATCAGCCTTGCCATCCGCATCGACGGACGTCTCCGCGAGAGAAGGCGCGAGCGAGGTCTACGGGGAACCGTTTCTACCTCTCAGCCATCCAGAGCTTCCGAAGGGGGCTCTTCTTCGTCGCACTCCACTTCCCCTGTGGCAAGCCTCTCCTCCTCCCAGACAGTGACAGAGGAGGAACCTATGCAGCTCGGGCGTACACGACTGACTCCCGCTGAACGTGAGGCCCGGTTCAAGGCAGGTGTCTGTCTTTACTGCGGTCTTAAGGGACACCGGATCAGCGAGTGTCCTACGCGGCCAAAAGATTAGGCTCACTGGGACCCCGGGAGATCCTAGTGAGCCGTCTTTCCTGTTCCCGCCATCCTGCTCCGGCTAACCATCTTGTGAGCGTTACCCTGGCTTGGGCAGACCAGCGGCTCACTGTAGGCGCACTCATCGATTCGGGAGCTGATGGGTGTTTCTTGGACTCTACGTTTGCTGCTCAAGCTAACATTCCATGTGAGGAATTGGAGAGGCCAATAGAGGCCTTTGCTCTGGATGAGCGCCGCCTGGCCAGTGTTACCCGACAGTCCTGTCCCGTGTCTCTCACTATTGCTGGAAACCATGTGGAGAGCCTTCAGTTCTTCGTCATCCAGTCTCCCTTAGTTCCTGTGATCTTGGGGCGTCCCTGGTTGGCTCAGCATGAGCCACACATTGCTTGGTCGTCTGGTAACATTTTGGAGTGGAGCTCCTCCTGTCACGCCCGGTGTCTTCAGGCCGCACCTGGTCCAGCAGTCCAGACTGTTCCGATTGCCCCTCCTCCCGATCTTTCCTCTGTTCCTCCCGAGTATCATGATCTCGGGGAGGTCTTCAGCAAGACGCGGGCTCAGTCTCTCCCTCCGCATCGGCCATATGATTGTGCTATCAACCTCCGTCCTGGGGCCTCTCTCCCTAGCAGTCGTCTTTACAGCCTTTCCATCCCCGAGAAGGCTGCTATGGACGATTACATTTCAGAATCGTTGGCGGCAGGGCTCATCCGACCCTCATCCTCCCAGGTGGCAGCTGGTTTCTTTTTCGTTAAGAAGAAGGATGGTGGTCTCCGACCCTGCATTGATTATCGCCAACTCAACGACATCACCATCAAGAATAAATACCCCCTGCCTCTGATGAGCTCCACCCTCGAACCCCTGACCCAGGCGACTGTCTTCACTAAGCTGGATCTCCGGAACGCCTACCATCTCGTTCGGATCCGGAAAGGGGACGAGTGGAAGACAGCCTTTAAGACTCCCCGTGGTCATTATGAGTACCTGGTAATGCCGTTCGGCCTCACCAACGCCCCGGCGGTGTTCCAGGCACTCATGAATGACATCCTTCGCGACATGCTCGACCAATTCGTTGTCGTCTACCTTGATGACATCCTCATCTTCTCCAGGTCCCTCGAGGAGCATGTCCAGCACGTGCGGCAGGTTCTCGAACGCCTCCTTCGTAACCGGCTGTTCGTCAAGGCTGAGAAATGCCTGTTCCATTCTGAGTCAGTGGACTACTTAGGTTTTATCGTGGAGGGAGGCAAGACTCGAGCTGATCCTCGCAAGATCAAAGCGGTGGTGGAATGGCCGGATCCTAAGTCACGTAAGGAACTGCAGAGCTTCCTCGGGTTCGCGAACTTTTACAGGAGGTTCGTCCGAAACTACAGCTCTGTAGCAGAACCCCTCACCCGTCTAACCTCCCCCTCTCAGCCGTTCGTCTGGTCCCCAGCTGCTCGCTCTGCATTTCTGTCGCTCAAGGAGAGGTTCACCAGTGCCCCCGTCCTACTCCATCCCGATCCCAAGAGGCAGTTCATAGTTGAGGTGGACGCTTCGGACACCGGATTGGGGGCTGTGCTCTCCCAACGATCAGAGGCCGACCAGAAGGTTCATCCTTGCGCGTTCTTCTCCCGCCGGTTCCTTCCCGCCGAGGAGAACTACGATGTTGGTAATCGGGAGCTTCTCGCTGTAGTGGCTGCACTTGAGGAATGGCGCCATTGGCTGGAGGGGGCAGAGCATCCATTTACCATCTGGACTGATCATAAGAACCTGACGTTCATCCGGGCAACCAAACGTCTCAATGGTCGGCAGGCACGGTGGGCCAGTTTCCTCAGTCGGTTCGACTTCACACTGACTTATCGTCCTGGCTCCCGCAACACCAAGGCAGATGCTCTGTCTCGTCAACACCTTAAGGAACCTGTAACGGTGGAGCCAAGTCCCGTCCTCCCTGAGACCAAGGTCGTTGGCGTGGTGGCCTGGGGCCTTGAAACGGTGGTCAAGCGCGCCTTGCGCTCCAGTCCAGCCCCGAGCAACGTGCCGCCTCGCCGACTGTTTGTTCCGGACTCAGTGAGGTCTCGGATCCTCAAATGGGGCCACACCAGTCAGCTCGCTTGCCACCCTGGAGTCCACCGCACTTTCACTTTCATAGCTCGACGGTTCTGGTGGCCCACTATGAGGAGGGACGTCAAGGAGTTCGTCATGGCCTGCACCATCTGTGCCCGCAGCAAGGCCTCTCACCAGGCACCGGCTGGTCTGCTGCAGCCCCTTCCTATTCCCAGTCGGCCCTGGTCCCATGTGGCGTTGGATTTTGTCTCTGGACTTCCTCCGTCTCAGGGCAACACAGTGATCCTGACGGTGGTGGATCGCTTCAGCAAGGGTGTTCACCTGGTGGCTTTGCCTAAGCTTCCTTCTGCTTCAGAAACCGCTGACCTCCTGATGAGCCACGTCTTCCGTTTGCATGGACTTCCCAAGGACATTTTGTCAGACAGAGGGCCCCAGTTTGTTTCCCGTGTGTGGCGTGCTTTCTGCAAGGGGTTGGGCGCCTCGGTCAGCCTTTCGTCGGGATATCATCCGCAGACTAACGGACAGACTGAGAGGATGAACCAGAGTGTGGAATCTGCTCTCCGTTGCGTCGCTGCCAAGAAGCCAACCTCCTGGAGTCAGTTTCTCCCCTGGGTCGAGTATGCGGTCAACTCCTTGGTCAGCTCCGCCATCGGCCTCTCGCCCTTTGAGGCATCCCTGGGTTACCAGCCGCCCGTCTTCTCTGCACAGGAGTCCGAAGTGGAGGTTCCCTCCGTGCAGACTCATCTGGACCGCTGTCGTCGTGTCTGGGAGATCACCAGGGCTGCGCTGCTCCGTGCTACGGAACGTGCCAGACGAGGAGCTAACCGTCGCCGATCCACAGCACCAGCTTACCAACCCGGACAGAGAGTCTGGCTGTCCACCAAGGATCTCCCCCTTCAGTCCTCTGCCAAGAAGCTGAATCCCCGGTTCGTTGGACCCTTCGAGATCCAGGAAGTACCCAGTCCTGCAGTTGTGCGTCTTAAGCTCCCGGCCTCCATGAAGACCCATCCGGTTTTTCATGTGTCCCGAGTAAAGCCTGTCTCCGAGAGCCCCCTTATGCCTCCGGCCCCAGCTCCGCCTCCCCCTGAGATTGTGGATGGGCATCCACAGTGGAAGGTCCGTCGGCTGATGGACGTCCGACGCAGGGGACGGGGGTTCCAGTATTTGGTTGACTGGGAGGGCTATGGGGGGGAGGAACGAAGCTGGGTATCCCGCCAGCTCATCATGGACCCTGGTCTGCTCGCTGAGTTCTATCGCCGTCACCCTGACAAGCCTGGCAGGTCGCCTGGTGGCTCCCGTAGAGGGGGGGGTACTGTTAGGGCTCGGTCTGTTGACCAACCTGGCAACCAGCAATGAGAGCGGGGGAAGGGCGCGTCTGAAACACCTGCAGCCTATCTACTCGTTAACCACTCTAGTATAAGTTTGTTTGCTTTCCAGAACTCGTCGCGAGTTCGTCCTGAACAGTCCCGTGAGTAAATTCTTCGTCTCGAGTTTTGTGACATTTCTGTGTCTCCCGGTGGAGTACAGATTGTAGTATTCTCCGTGTTTTTGCTTGTTTGACTATTCCCTTGTGTCAGTTCTCCTTGAGAGCTTGTTCGGAGAAGAACTCTCTTTGTGTTTTCCCCATTGGATTTTCCCATCGTGATTTTCTAGTTGAGATCAAGTTTTTGATATTCTAATTTCTCCTCTCTCACTGTGGATCTTATTACTCGGTTGGACTTCTACCTTAAAGGAGCAGTTTGTGTTTTTTCCCCTTTCGGACTTTAAAGGAGCAGTTTGTGTTTTTTCCCTTTCGGACTTTAAAGGAGCAGTTTACGTTTTTTTCCCTTTCGGACTTTAAAGGAGCAGTTTACGTTTTTTCCCTTTCGGACTTTAAAGGAGCAGTTTACGTTTTTTCCTTTTCGGATTAAGGGGGCAGTTTACGTTTTCCCATTTTTAAGAAGCTATTCTCAAGTTCCGCCTGAAGCGCCTTCCCCTTCTGTCCAGGCCCGGCCGGCTCTCCTCTACGAGTCCTGCCAGGTTGGTGCTTTACTTTGTCTTGTGTTGTCGCTATTGGGTTCGTTCTACAAACCATAACAGTACGAACTCGCCTTCACTATGAACCCAGACAACCCAGACGCCAATCCTGTCCAGGCTGCTCTCTATAAGCAGATTCAGCTTACAGCCTCCCACGGCCAGCAACTACAAGAGGCCGCTGTTGCCATGCAGGGCCTCCGGGCTCAGGTGCAACCCCTCCAGGCTTCGGTGGATTCTCTTTCGGCCCAGCAAGCGGCGCTCGCGAGCCAACAAGAGGAGGTTCTTAAGCAGTTGCAAACTCTCACAGCGGCTATCACCTGCCCCTGCATCACATCTTGTGGATCTGTAAGTAACAACGCACTTTAAGCTTACATGTCTACCTGGAATAATTGAAAGGAACTGAGTGCTAAAAATGATGAAACATGGTTGGAGTTAATTGTATGTTGTTTGACAATCTCCTGGACAACAATACTGATGACTGAATTAACTTCCTGATGAATAGTAGAGATGCACCGATCGCAATTTTCTTGGCCGATTCTAATTTCTGATTTAAAAAAAAAATCTGACCTGCCGATTCAGATTTGATTCCATTTTTGTTTTTTCAAGAACTATAACTGACAGCATACACAAACATTTTTGTAACTTTTCTTCAATGGAAATTTCAATTTATGTTCATAATAAAACATTGATGCTTAAATAACTTTTATATTTTCTCCAAAACTACACCAGGTTACAGGACCTGATCTCACTCTCACTCAAACAAATCTCAAAATAATAAAGTGCTCCAGATTACTGGACAGAGCTTTTTTGTACAAATAAAATCCATCTGAAAATGAGTTGCAGTATATCCCACTTTATCTAATATGTTTTACTTTCCCAAAGTAAATAACAGTTTTCAACATGTTTTAGTGTGTGTGTTTGTGACGTCACTGTCTGTGCCACTGTATGTGCGACGTAAACCATCATGAGGTGCATGGGTGTAAATTTGACCAGCACAGAATCAGATATATCTGAGACTGACTGCATCAGTCATGGCTGATCAAGATCAAGCTGAAAACCAGCCGATTCCGGTCACCGGCTGATCGACTGCCGCATATCTAATGAGTAAAATCCAATATTAGATTATTGATCAATATTCAATATTGATCCTAATATAGTAACAGCTGACTCATCTCAAAAGCTTGCAGAATTCTGGTATAATCTTTGACTCTGAACAGTGCTACTTACAGACAATTCTACTGCAGCAATATGAGCAATAGCAAAGAGAAGGAAAGCAAGGAAGAGAATAAGGAAGAGGCCAATAAAAGAGGAAACGGGCAAAGGTGAAATTATACGTAAAAGCGGAAACTAGAATGAAGAAAGAAAGCCACTTTATTTGACATTGTATTCTTACTACGAATTTGTTTTCTGCATTTAACCCATCCTATTGCATAGGAGCGGTGGGCAGCTGCAGCGCCCGGGGACCAACTCCAGTTATTCTTTCTATTGCCTTGGTCAGGGGCACAGACAGGAGTATTAACCCTAACATGCATATCTTTTGATGGTGGGAGGAAACCGGAGCACCCAGAGGAAACCCACGCAGACACAGGGAGAACATGCAAACTCCACACAGAAAGGACCTGGGACGGCCTGGGGTTCAAACTCCAGGACCTTCTTGCTGTGAGGCAACAGCGTCAACCACTGGGCCACCGTGCCGCCACTGAGTGTGTGAATGAGAGTGGATAATCGGTGCTACTTTGATTCATTGGCAGGGCCTTGACAGACATACTTTTTCTTCATAATGGCAAAAGAGGTCAACGGTCAATTCACATGAATGTTGATGCCTTTTTAAATGTGATGGTACCTGTATCTCTCTTAGGTCCTTGTCACAGAGCCCTTGCAATGGGTCAATGAAATTCTGTTTGACATCAATGTCTAGAGAGTCTTTGACCTCTGCAAGTCTCTTCATGGCCTCTCCTGCATCTACTAGAGCACCGCCTGGAATGCAGACACAGATTAATAGTTCAGTTAAATCAGAAGATTAAGTGCTGCCCTGCAATGTAACCATCAAATCAAAGCCAGACATTCACAGACAAACAAACTGAAAGGGCGGCATGAAACTACAAACACAGATTGAAGAAACAGAAAATAGACAAAAATCATTTCGTAGGCAGAGTAAAATGTTCTCGCACCATCTATTACAAGCAACCGCTGAGTACCACAAGCTTGCCGCAGATAGACAGACAGGCACAGCCAAAAACACTATAAACCCACAGTGACATAACCCTCCAGACCTGAGTCAGGGATAAGCTAACCTTAAACTCCAATACAAACAGCCACACACAGACTGACAAACCCATACTGTACACATGCATATGCAGACAGCCTACCAAAGTTAGTGTCTTCTCCCAGCTCCCGCCCATACTTGGCCATACATTCCCCCAACAGGCCCTCGGCCTGGGGGTAGCCTGGGTTCTTCACTTGACCTCGGATCTTTGACATGGTGTTCAACATGGACAGTTTCGCCCGTGATGCTGGGGAGGTGCAGGGAAAGAAAGGGACAGTGGGGCAAAGAAAAAGGGCAAAATAGATAAAGACAAGCGATGGCATCACAGCTAGGTTTTTCTGTTCTACATGATAGAGCATTACTTAGTCTTTATTAATAAAACACCCCAACTTTCAAAAATGTAACCAACATATCCATGAGAAGTTCTGAAAGTAACTGTAATGGTGTGATAACAGAACATCTTCTCACCTGGGTTGGGCTGAAGGTACTCTGATGTTTTGGAGATAACCTCCACTACTGCTTTACTGGTCACATCTACTTTCTACAAAACACAGGCGGGGACCATATGCACATCACAAGTGTATAACGGAACTAATACAAATAGAGTCAACACAACAAGAGTCAGAAAAGAAAGTTAAGTATAAAAAAATCTTAAAAGTATAAAAATTATTTGCTGAAATCTAAATAAAATGGAGGGAAGTTTGTTTTCTGAATGGATAGTGGGTTTTTTTGACAAGTCATTCAAAGAAGCACTCAAGTATGAAAAACAGTAAAAATACATTTATCCAAACTTCCATTACCCAAACCGCTTATCCTGCTCTCAGGGTCGTGGGGATGCTGGAGCCTATCCCAGCAGTCATTGGGTGGCAGGCGGGGAGACACCCTGGACAGGTCACCAGTCCATCCAAGGGCCGACACACACACACACACGCGCACACACGCGCACACACACACACGCACACATTCACACCTAGGGACAGTTTAGTACGGCTGATTCGCCTTGTCTTTGGGCTGGAGGAGGAAACCGGAGCACCTGGAGGAAATCCACGCAGGCACGGGGAGAACATGCAAACGCCACACAGAGGACGACCCAGGACAACCCCCAAGGTTGGACTACCCCGGGGCTCGAACCCAGGACCTTCTTGCTGTGAGGCGACTGCACTAACCACTGTGCCAACGTGCAGCTTTTTTATTTAGCCAAACTTCAGATTTCAAATATGACTAGCTCTCCAAACATGCAGAACTATGATAACCCATGAGCTCTTTACAATTTGTGGTTTACGTGTTATACAGGCATTTAAAGCATTTAAATCATAAATACAATACATGCTCTTTTCAAGTGTCCACCCATCCCCTGTACAATTGTAACCAAATTTGTTTGAACAATTCACAATCCTACTCCATGGGGTCGGGTTTAGCAAGCTTTACCTATACGCTGAGGTGCTCCGTTCACACAATATACTGGTGACATGTGCTTCCAATTACGGACATGAACCAGCCTGCAAACTGAGACAGCTTTTTTCGTTTTGTGAAAGCTGACTAGACAACCTACACATAAATGTTCTATTATGCAAAACCTAATGTGTAGCCTCAGCCGCCAGAGCAACGTATGGCCACAAGACTTGCTTACCCTTTCCAAGTCTTTGAAGTCCTCATCTAGTTTTGTTCCCTCTGCACCTCCAACTTTCTCACTCACCATCTGTAGAGAAAAAAAGAGATCACAATCAAACTGCAGTACACTGCTGCTCAGAATTATAATCTCCAGAAAAAATGCTAGGGAACTACATAACTACAAACAAGCCAAAGACCACTGTTAAAAAAAATTGTTTTTTTGGGGGGGGGATTTCCCCCCCTTTTTCTCCCCAATTGTATCCAGCCAATTACCCCACTCTTCCGAGACATCCTGATCGCTGCTCCACCCCCTCTGCCGATCTGGGGAGGGCTGCAGACTACCATGTCTCCTCCGATACATGTGGAGTCACCAGCCGCTTCAATTCACCTGACAGTGAGGAGTTTCGCCAGGAGGACGTAGCGCGTGGGAGGCTCACGCTATTCCTCACAGTCCCTCCCCCGACCGACCAGAGGAGGCACTAGTGCAGCGACCAGGACACATACCCACATCCGGCTTCCCATCCGCAGACATGTCCAATTGTGTCTGTAGGAATGCCCAACCAAGCCAGAGGGAACACGGGGATTCGAACCAGCGAGCCCCGTATTGGTAGGCAACGGAATAGACCGCTGCGCTACTTGGACGCCCCAGATCATTGTTAAATTAACACATTCACGCCGTAGCTTTGCTATCGTACACACCACATAACTAATCTTACTCCATAAGGCCTTTCCCATTAGAAGTGTATGTTAAACACATTCATCATCACCACTGCCAGTCTTTCATTCCACCATAGTACAAGTCCTGTAGCTGGGCTTCTATTTAGCATTTGCATTTGTTATCAACAGTTTACTTGTATCTGCAAGACACCAGTATTGCCGATGAGTTCTCTATTCATCAGCATTGATTACACAGCAGTGAACATATCAAAATGTCAGGGTCACAAATTACATAAACAAATATCATTTGTAGTGACGTGTAAGTTACATGGAAACAACGATAGGAAAAATTGACACAAACAGGGATAAGTATCTTCTGTTTGAACTTGACTGGATGCACTTAAGCAAGTGCTGGACCAGCTGACTCCATTAGGCCGACTTCTATGAGCTTTCCCTGGAAGGGTTTATTCAGTAGACAAAAATCCCAAAACTGACGCACACAAAACAAGTTAATAAAAAACACATGCATCTCCTCACAAGATCCCTCAGCATATTCTTTTGGTCGGGTACAGTGTAAGGAGTGGCAGACAGTGTCCACCTTTCCTGCAAAGAAATATTTGCAGCCCAATTTACTTTGAACAGTTTGCTTTTTCCTTTACACAGGCTTGGAGAAGTGATACTGCTAATAGTGGAGGTAGGTTTAATATCCCTAAAGCAAAACATCGAGGGCAAGACTAGATCTAGTTGGATCAATACGAGTGCAGTACACAAGGAGAAGTCACAAGTGGAACTCATTCAAACCTTCCCAGAAAGGAAGATACACAACATTTGGAAAATCAATTACATGGGCTACCCAAGAGGTAAATATAAAGAGGAAAACCTGCTTATCACCAAAACATGTAAATCATGACCTTTCTCTTCAACGTGTCTTTGTGGCGGCCGTTCTTTGGCCTGAATTCTTGTCAGTCTGAAACATGTTGAGGAAAGAGGTTCTTAACAAAATTAGAAGAGGACAACAGCGGCAGGCAGGACCAGGCTAGTCAGTCATGTATGATTACAATTAGCTTGATTCATTTGGAACATCAGTGCAATTCAAATCCTGAACTGCTGTCTATTAGCTACACAGTTTAATTGCTTAGGTTCCCTCAGTGGGATGAGAAGAAGATATTCCCCATCTGGCTTATATGATATACTGCATGCAACAATTGGTCTTGGTTGTGGAAAGAAATGTAGGCCAATCTTTTCAGCGTTTTTTTTAGAAGTATTTTTCTTTCCTTCCCACTTTGTCAACAAATCCTGCAAAATTAGGCAAGATTGAGCTAAATTTGCTTAAAAGTCAGTGTGTTTGTGAGCACACGTGTTTGCCTACACACTTGAATGTCGAATGAGCAGAGTCACATTTTAAAAACATACACAAAAATACACAGAGAGCGAGAGAGAGAGAGAGAGAGAGAGAGAGAGAGAGAGAGAGAGAGAGAGAGAGAGAGAGAGAGAGAGAGAGAGAGAGAGAGAGAAATCTGGAAACAAAGCGAAAGAAAAATAAAATGGAGTGCCAAAACCTATGGTACATATCCACTTTTTTATGTTATGGGTTATGTTGGTTTATGGTTTATGCTGTGTCAGAGTATGCAGTATAATGAGTCAGCCTCCCCGTTTGGTTGCATGTGATGTCATGTTAGTTTACAGCTTTCCCTGCTTGACCAATTCACATAGGTTATGCTTTGCTGAGTGAGCATGGTCAATGCACTGTTGCCATTTTAGAGGTATACAAGTCTGTAAAAATATGACCCTTTGCAAGCCACGGTTACCCAGAAATGTCTTCACTGCACCAAGATGTTTAACGTGTGCCTATGTAGAAGCATGTCTCCTCCGCATTAAGCGACCACTCGAATTTGAGATGTGCCATTAAGTACACCAGAAGTCAGGATTATAAGTTATTCAACCAAAATGTTCAGTCCTCAGAAAATGAATATCAAGGACATCACCATTTAAATGGCACCAAAGTTTGGGAATGGAAGTTATGGAATCTGTTTTAATCAATAATCTGCCATCTTCAGGTATGAAAATATAACATTTCTGTGGTTGGAGGGCAATTAATGAAAAAACACCTTGAAGCGATTGTAGTCAAAAGTAAAAGAGAAGCCTTAACCCTCTACTTCCTCACTTGCCCAAAGAAGTAAGACTGCAAACTCTGTAGCAATACTTTTTTGCCATCCTGACCTTAGTGGGGCAGCTTAGCATAAAAATTGTACATTTTGTGATAAAAGCGTCAAACTTGGTACATATGTAGCTTAATATATTTAGAAGAAATTTGGATATGGAGCCACTGAAAATCAACTCCGTAGTGGCCATGGCAGGCATGCACATTATTAGATCGCTTTTAGCGGGGCTGTGGCCTCCCTAAATTTCATATCAGCCATTATGACAAGACAGGGGAGAATGTTACCTTTCTAGAGATACCAATATTATTGTTCTAGTCCAAATAGAACCAGAGATATGCTATTTTACATATCAGATGTCACCAATGCATGTTGAAAAAACTAAGTTCCCAGTCACTTTTGAGACATTATTCATCTATACACAATGTATAGGCATCTATACCTAAACACTCCTCTTCTGTTGGTCAAGGTTTAGAACCAGCAATTGCAGGAAACAATACACAGTTCAGTACTTCAACAGTGTTTATTGTTTTTTTTATTTACGAAAGTAACTGCTTATCAACTGGCTCTCGATCTCAAACGTCTCAATCTCACTTGAAAAGTTAACTGTGTTAACACTCCCATTCACAGGCACACAGGGCAGTGCATTCAAGCGCTGCTTTTTTAAACTTGCAGCGCTTCACACAGCCATTCTTGCACCTGCATGAGACCAGTTCATGGCAGGTGTGGGAGGCCTCGGGTAGTTCTGTCCAATATGGCTCCAACATTCCTTCCTGGTTCCTAGTCCATCCCCAGATGTCTGGTGAAGGCCACTCTGGTGCAGGTAACAGCATCTGGCCCCACACATATCCTCCCTGATAGACTGCCCTCTTCACATGTTGCTCCAGGGCTGCCTTTGTTGGTGGCATCAGCTGAACGTTGTTCTTCCTTGCAAACATCTTCTTTCGTGCTTTATTGATGTCCATGCACTTGCTTGTCCTGTCATACAGGAGTATGACAAATCTTTCTATGCTCCTCATGACCTCTTCTGGTATGTCACCTAGTGCAGAGGACAGCGTCAGGAGAGCATCTGTCAGGTCTGGCAAAACGATCCATACTGCCCAAGCAGTTTTCTTACCGTGTCCAGCAAAACTGGATACAGTGTCCCACCCAGTGAGAGCATGAAACATTGGTAGGGCATGTGACTTTTCAGGTCCTAATCCCACAGCCAGTTCATGGGCAGCTAGGTAGCGGAAGCTCTTGTCGGTTCCAAAAGCCAGCCACAGTTGTTTTTCTGGTTGCAGCTTTTGGGTGAGTGACACAGGCAAAACCACGACATCGGTGTCAACAGTTCCGATCAGTATCCTGGAGTGGCCATGTTGGGCGGCATGGGATGCATGTAGAAGCATGCGAGCGTCCGTTTCCTCATGGGTGGATGGTGTAATTGATGACAGGTCTAGTAGTAGGGGCTTGCTGCGGACTCCCTCTCTATCAGTGATTACGAGCTGCTTGTCCCCCTGGTCAAACCAATTAAGCAGAGCTTCTGACAAGTATGTGAACAGCTCTGTCTTGTTGCTGTCAACACGGAGGAAATTCTGCCAGTTTCTTGGGATAGCTGCAGTTGCCACCACACGTTGCCGCACCCCTGTTCCATGCCTTGTTCGTGTACTGGCCTTCAGTGAGTCAGGAGTGTAGAGGTCCCATACCAGGTCCAGGCGGGATGCAACTTGAAGCTTTGTGGACATGAACGGTATAAATACATCTCTGCCATATTCCTCAAAAGTCTTGGCTGCAGCTGGTTTTAACATCTGGACGACGGCTGCTTCATCAAGAATGATGCAGCTGGCTTTAGGAACTTCACAGCTGGCATTGGTGATGTCTTCCAATCATGAGAGGAGATCACTCTTCACACCAAGGCTGAGATTTCCTCCATCAGACAATGCAGGAGGGCATGCCTGGTTTTCATGTTGAAAGAACATATCAAGGTTTCCATCCCTTGTCTTACAACCTATGTATAGCCGTGAGAAGAGTTCCATGGCATTGTTCAGCGAAACTATCTGCTGCTTCCCTTTGGTCACCTTTCTTGGGGTGGAAGACCCAAACACCATCAACTTGTTTCTTCTGAGGACATGGTAGATTGGCTTTGTAATTTTGTGCTGTTGTACTTGAGCTTGCATGTCTTGTGATACTGAGCGTGGATTTTAATCATAGCTGCTTCAATGCCATCGCCTTCATCAAGTGTCTCCAGTTGGAGAGTCCTTGGAAGTTGACCCAGGTCATTGAACCTGACCACATTCTCCACAAGTGAACTGTACCCAGATCCTACATTTTTTCGCTTAGTCTGCAAGGGGCATGTCAGTGGTTCTGTTGTGTCCTCTTGGCAAATTACACACAATTTCCAGTCAGTCTCGACTGCATGTCCAGACCTGGATGGTAAAGGAAGTGCAGAGTCTACCAATGTGAAGCTCTTTGACATGATAAAAGACAGCGGTACTCAGGACGTATTCAGCTGTTCACTGCAACCACCACCACTACTAATAGTTGTGTTGCATCTTCACAGCTCATCAGGGCACATCCTGCAATGATAACAGACATAAAAACAACGAGTCACTTAGACAATTGACACCAACATGATCTCTTAGAAATCTGTGAAATGACCACGACCTCTTAACACCGCATTGCGTGGTCATTTCACAAATTTCTAAGAGATCAGGTTGATTATTACAGTAAAATCATTGATTCATTTCATTTTCCATTTCTATTTAATTTCCTTTCATTGTCAATCTCATTTCATTAGTCCCGAAAGGGGATAGTACTAAAGATATCGTGTAGCTAGCTAGCTTACTAGAATGGGAGCAAGGTAACATTAGCTATGTAAAGGTAGCTAGATAGCTAGCTTACTAGAATAGTACCTAGCTAGCTTGCTAGAATGGTAGCTAGCTAGTTTACTAGAATGTTAGCTAGCTAGCTAACGATAGCTAGTTTTATGGAATGGTAGCTAGGGTTTTGTCTGAGTCATCTACCAGTAAATATTTCTAAACTGACCCATTTTCTTTTATTCTTTATCACCTCTTTACCTACCTGCCAAACGCTCTGTCAGAACTGTCAATGTCACTTGTCATGTAGCTGCAGTACAGCAGTATCTAGTGGGGATGATTAGTAGCAATGGGCAAATTTGGAGTGGCCCAATACCCAGATTTGTTCCCCAATATATTTATCAACATACCGTATGTACCAAATTTGGTACTTTTATCACGTGAATGTTTTGAAATGTGAATAATGTCTCAAAAGTGACTGGGAACTTAGTTTTTTCAACATGCATTGGTGACATCTGATATGTAAAATGGCATATCTCTGGTTCTATTTGGACTAGAACAATGATATTGGTATCTCTGGAAAGGTAACATTCTCCTCTGTCTTGTCATAATGGCTGATATGAAATTTAGGGAGGCCACAGCCCCGCTAAAAGCGATCTAATAACGTCCATGCCTGCCATGGCCACTACAGGGTTAATTTTCAGTGGCTCCATATCCAAATTTCTTCTAAATATATTAAGCTAAATATGTACCAAGGTTGGTGCTTTTATCACAAAATGCACAATCCTTATGAATATTGGAGTTAAGCTGCCCCACTACCTGTATTGGTCTGGAATTAGAAACATGGCGTTAAACAGATGTCAAACAGAATCTGTTTTAAACCACAACAATTGTCTGTGTTGAATCCCTAAATTAGAGACAACCCAGGTACTCTAAATCTGAAATAAGATGATAAGCCTATTAGTCCACCCTGTTTTTATGACGCAGAAGAAGTGAATCAATTGAATAATTTCCTGACAAAGAAAAAAAGCAACATCTTTACATATTGGTCTCAAATCTCACTTATTTGCTCACAAATAAACTCTACGTAGTCAACAACATGAGAAACAGAAAATTCATTTCTAGGAGGTTATATAGACACATATTTAATGTACCAACCTTGAAAAATGTTGTGTAGATATTACCAGTCAAAAAGTATTTGAACACTTTTGAGCATTTTAGAAATATATGCAGTCTCAATGTATGCTGAAATTAAAGCATAGAATAAACAATTGGAGATAAAGAAATCATGGAATCATTTTGTTTAACAAAATTTAATCTAATTTCAATTTCATCTACTCATCAAAATAGCCACCTTTTGCAGATATAACAGCCGAACACACTCATTGGCATCCTTTGGATAATGGAAATCAAACATTGTTTGGAAAGCTGTTCCCTACACTGTTGCAGAAGTTCTCACAAATGTGTTAGTTACACTTGTAGGTTGCTTTGCTTTCACCCTTCTGTCCAGTTCATCCCAAACCAGCTCAAGGGTGTTTAAGTCTGGAGACTGTACTGGCCATTCTGATTTGAAGCCTACTGTCTTTTCTTTTCTTCTAAGGTAGTTCTGCCATAGCCTGGAGATGTTTTGGGTCAATATCTTGAAATGAATGAATGAAAGCCCTTTCATTAGACATTGCATTCTTACAACGAATTGTATTCTTACACGATGAATTTGTTCTCTGCATTTAACCCATCCGATTGTATAGGAGCAGTGGGCAGCTGCAACGCCCGGGGACCAACTCCAGTTCTTCTTTCCATTGCCTTGGTCAGGGGCACAGACAGGAGTATTAACCCTAAGGTCCTAGAAATACCAAAGCAACTGGCGGTGACAAAGGCCGACTGTTGCGTTGCCTCACATCGCCTGCCATCTGGGCAAAAAAGTAGCACTCGAACCACACCGCAAAGACTACAGCCAACGGCCAACTAGCATGTACGTTCTGCACTGATTTGCTAAGCTGAACAGCCAATCAGTGAGCTCTCTCACCTACGGACTCCGCTGATTCAACATACTGAATCGGCCGAAAAGCTGCCGACGGGTCCGACTAGTGCTAACGGTGCGGGACACACCACAAAAACTAGGGTCACAGACGCTCACCGATAGCCGATGGTCGGCCTGATGTGTGAGGGCTTTTATATGCATGTCTTTTTTGATGGTGGGAGGAAACCGGAGCGCCTGGCGGAAACCCACGCAGACACATGGAGAACATGCAAACTCCACACAGAAAGGACCTGGGATGGCCTGGGTTTGAACCCAGGACCTTCTTGTTGTGAGGCAACAGTGCTAACCACTGGGTCACCGTGCAGGCTTGCTGAAGGATGAACCCCTGACCAACTAGGCATAGACTGAAGGGTATTGCATAGTACCGCAAAATGCTGTGGTAGCCCTTTTGGTTCAGAGTGCCAATCACTCTGTGCAAGTTGCCAACTCTGGAGCGAGCCAAAGAGCCCCAGACTGTCATACTACCTCCTCCATGTTTGACAGTTGGTGTCACACACACACCAAGGAACCATCCTTTTGCCTCTCAATGGAGTACAAAAACCAAAAGATGAACCAAAGATTTCAAATTTTGATTCACCGGTCCATAAGATCTTCTTCCAGTCTTCAGTAGTCCACTGGCAGAGCTTGTCATCTTAGCAATGGCTTTCTTACTGCCAGTCAACCTGTCAAACCTGCAGCTCGAAGACTCCGCTTCACACTAAAATTTGAGACTTGCTTACTTAAACCAGTGTTAAACTGTGCTTCAAATTGTTGTCCTGTGAGCCGCCTATCACACTCAAAAACGTGTCTTCTGATACTGTTGTGGTTTTGGGTCTACCAAAACTCTTCCTGTCAGGGAAACGCTTCCTTTTTTGGCTTTTTTTTTTTGTTTTGCTTTTTTAGAATCAGAATCCAGAATCAGAAACACCTTTTCATTTCATGCACTTGCGCACATGAAATGAAACTAAACATTGTTTCCCCCAGCCCACAGCAGTGCAACACAAAGACAAAAACACATATCCAAAAACCACAAGAACTACAAGAACACAGAGATCCAAACTAGCATATACATCTAAACTAAAAAAAAAAAAAATCACTGTCCAGAAGAACGAACGCCAGCCAGAATGACTGTCAGAACTGCTGGTCTGCATGGGCTAGCAGTTAGCTTAGCCTGCCCCGCTTCCACGTCCTGTCAGACCACCCTCGGTGTTTCCTCTTCAGGTGCAGCTCCGGTCACAGCCGTGGTCCTTGGGCCCACAGGATGCAGCAGACCAAGCTCCCTCAGCCAATCCGACACTAGCTCGCCCTGCCAAAAATCTTCGACACACCTCCCCGCACTCCACACGACAAACTAAAAACACAGTCAAGGCTAGGTGAGGGCAGCCACCAGACTGTCCTCGGTGTTATTGGAACTGCCGGCCTGCATGAGCTAGCAGTTAGCTTAGTCTGCCCCACTTCTGTGTTGCGCTATGTCCTTGGTGTTACCTCTTCGGGCACAGCTCCAGGCAGGGCCGTGGTCCCTGGGCCCACAGGATGCAGCAGACCAAGCTCTCCCAGCTGATCCAGCGCCAGCTCTCCCAGCCATCAAACGAAGACAAATTTAGACGCAGACGTGGACAAAGACACTGCATGGACAGTACTGGGTGAGGCCACTGCAAACGTGAATTCACGCTACCATCTTCCCACACTGGTGCTGGGTGAGGCCGCTGCAAACGTGAATTTGCGCCACCACCTTCCCACACTGTAAGCCTTTATAACTTTATTAAACAATGACAGTGAAGAAGCAGACAGGAAATTGAGAGAGAGGGGTACGACATGCAACAAAGGTGGCTGGCTGGATTTGAATCGGCGAGAGTTGTGACCATGTGGCATGCGCTGTAACCATTCAGCTACCGGAGGTGCCTTTTGATGGTGTAGGAAACTACTCACTCACAGACATCTTGGCTTTCTTTACAATTTCTCTAAAGGTAAGACCTACACTTTGAAGGGTTATATGGGTTTGTCTGTCTTCCTTCATTAGCTGCATTTTTCTCGCTATTGTGATTGCAATACACTATGTCCTGCAGTGCAATATTGTCTAAATAATGCTTCAGAAGGTGTAATAACATAGTCAGTTCCAAAACTGATTTTATACAGACAGAGGGTTTGCAAGTAATCTACAAATTTGGGACACTTCTAGGAATTGTTTGCACCAACTTTCAAGGCTCAATGTACTTCCATTGCTGCACAACAGCTGTAAGTTGTTAACCCATTACTTGTTCCCTGAAAAAGGCCCTTTCTTATAACTCTGAAATTTGCATTATTTTTCAGTTTTTGGTCACCTAAACTTTTAACCTCTGGCAGTTTATTGCTTACCTTTGTACCTTTTCAGGTTATTCACTGGACTTGAACTGCTTACATTTTTAAAAAAAAACCAGGAAAAATGGGGGTGTTCTACAACTTTTTACTGATAGTGTAAGTTGTACTGGGAAAGCATCAAATTAATTTTCATTGTATCTAAAACAGGCTTTTCCATGGATTTTCCCCCCCGACTAAGTTGGCAAAGGCTGGAGAATGTGCATGGCATGTGTGGTGTACACAGTTTGTGGGCACACCTTTAGATGGTCATGCACTTAAGTGGAAAAATAAATTACGATTTGACAGACAAAAGTGTCCATAGGGATTTAAATTTCATATCAAGATGGAACAAAAAGATGAAAAATAAAAGTTGTGACAATTTGGCACAGGAATCAACATAAAACTCAATAAACTCAGTAGTAGATTGTGCCATCTTTCTGTGCAAATTACACTCTCTTGGCTCTATTTTTTTTTTTTTTATATAAAAACATCTTAACAAGATCCTTCCAGCCACGTGTGTCTTGGGGTGGTTTATCCACAGCCACCCTGCAGCACACATCTAAGTGGATATCTTTGACATCTTTTGAGTCTGTTCCTCAGTAGGGTCTTGTTATGAGAAAGTAATTTGTAACATTTTACGTCATATTGTCCCAAATGTGCCTAATGAATGCGTCTTTTTGCTTACTAACTTGACATCTGCTGTTTGGACTGGTGCAGTGAGGGCAATGGCTTTCAAGCTAACCTCGCTTTCATTGCAAACACATTAGTTTCCCTCACAAATAACGGCAATTCATCACGTACCTTGATCGTGCAATGTGCCATTCCCCCATTGCCTCCACACTCGAGGGCCATGCGTAACCTGCGCGCATTTGGTATGTTTGTACACGCGCGAGACTCTGTGGTGCGGGCCTCGGCATCTGGCGCATGAGCTACAAGTTCGACGCAAGAAACACGATAACGTCAGGGACACTGCGTCGAGCATAAAGAGAGCGCATCAAAGCAGTTCCTGATAAAAGGCACGATAGTTTTGGTGTTTAAAAAAAAATCTGTGCATTTTCGTCAGATTTTTTTTAAGAAAGGTGGCTTGCATGTGATTTGGCTAGGCAGGGAAAACCCTAGGTTTTGCTGTAGATGGCTGGAGGAGGATACGTCTCAAGATGACCCAAATGATTATCAAGATTAGCAGATAAATTGCCAGAATGTGACAGCCTAACAATGGCAGTGTCTCTTGTCCTAGTGGTAAATTCAAACTAACTGATGAGCCTTACAGCAAGCCTCCACCCTTATTTCACAACACAAACTTTGCTGTGGCATACATTTTAGGTATGACAAACGTTTGGGTTCATCAACGAGCCTAAGTGGTTCAAATGAAGAAAAGAATGTGAGGGTAGTGTTAATAGAATAAACTTTTGCAACTGACAGACTTATTTTACTGTTGACTAACACACAAACATGGTCATATGTCACAAGCTGCATACTCAGTTAAGGGAAGGAGCTGTGACATTTTTTTTCTGAGAAAGGTTCTTGATGGTGACTCAGTCTCCTCTCTGACAATACATACAATACTAGCAGTCATTCCCTTTTCTACCTTGAGAGATATTATTCGAAATAAATAAGCCCACAAAACATAAAGGTTTAAGGATTGTGAACCTCCTGGCCAAGTTAAATTGTAAAGAGGCTAGTGCAGTGATATCACTCTGCAATCCCACCTGGAGCTCATTAAATTGAGAAAAAAAATAGTATAAGCAACAAGTTAACTACTAACCTAAATATTTGACAGGTACATATTACCTTGCAAAAAATAGCCTACTAAATTGCATTTGTGTTCAACTCAGTCACAATGTAAGGATTGTAGCCCTAAACACAGATGGACAATTCTCAATTTTTTTAATCACATATTCAGGCTACATTAACAGACAGCAGTGGCCATCCAGGAGTAAATGTTAACTTTTGGAAGATTATATGAGCACTGTGTCTGATATGCTTTTGAGAGACATATCTGACATTGGTCACCACCCGCTAAGCTTAAACATTAATTCCAATGGCACATTCACAACTTCTGTATCATTTTATGAGTGTGTGCCAACTGGAATTTAATTTCTGAATTACAGAACATTTCTTTGTTTGAGATTTTGTGTGACAGGATTTTTATCAAAAACAGAAAAGGGAAAGACAGACACAATGAGAAAATAAGTGTGTGGGAGACACTGGATATGGGTACGAACTGTCACTGGCCAACTTCCTGCATACCTAAAGAGTAGACGATCAGAGCAGCAGGTCATAAAAATAATTACAGTAATTTTGCTAACCTACCACTGTTTCTTACGTTGTCATGAAAAGGTCCTACACCAATGCAAGTGTGACGTTGGTGGTATAGTGGTTAAAAAAAAGGAGCCTAACAAGCGGAATCGGAGAGCAGGGAAGATTATTTCCTGTCCTGCATGTTATTGACTCTCATGCTCATTGAGTTTTGGCAAGAACAGTAACTGCATTGCAGTCCAATAAGGGCAAAGCACTCGTCCTGTCCATCTGCTTATCTGCAACACTGGATAACTCAACCTCTACCTCACATAGAAAACAGCCTTTAACCCTCCCTCACACAGGCATTCATTAATGATTTAAAGATCGTTCTCTACCCATTATACTGATGTTCCCGTGCATGACAACTTCTCTCATTCTTGTTTTTATCTGCCTAACCAACAGGGATCCGGGTCTGCTCCTGACAGGAAGCTGGGCCAGCAACCAAATGTCTTTCCTGCTGAGATCAGCAGGGACTCAGGGAAGAAAAACTCCAAAAGTCTCATTTAACAACCAGCTCCCATCACTAAGGGCAGGCCTCTAACCGAGGATTTAAACCAGTCACCAAGACTAAACAGTTAAATCGTAAAATCAAACAGTCATGAGTGACTCCATATGAAAAACATAAGAGTAACTGAGTCGAAAGTCGCCGAGATTCGCATGCTGATGTTGTGATAACCAGGGAAAGGAAACTCGAGGATACGTTTCACCCCCCCCTTTAAAAAAAACAAACAAAAAAACTTTAGGGACGTTTTCAAAGCTTTATATGGGCTTTTATTAGATGTTTTCGCTGTGATTGTTTGCGCTTCTTGACTGTGTTCCCTTAGCTGCAACCAGAGAGCCCTCCAGGCAAGCAAGACAAACACAGGAGACCCAAATCTAAAATCTTGTCGACTGCTTTACTTTACTGTCTGTATGGAGTAACGGTGACTTAACAGGTAGTGATGATGCGTCCCAACAAATGAACTAGCTTACTTTGGGAAAGATTAAGGAACAGCTATTTAAAAACAAAAACACGTCACATGTTACTGAGCCGACACTCACTAACATTTGACGTTTGCACGGCTAAACAAAATGCCATGACCGGTTGAGTACTGTTAGCTTTTCAGCTGTTGGGAGAAAGACAGTTAAAAAAATTATGATACGCTTTCATACAAAATGTTGTGTTTTTCTTAAGCTAGCGTTGGTTAAAAATTTTTTACGTGTGCATCAAAAACTGACCAGAAGCTAAACACATTATAAAAAAAAACAAAAAAAACTACAAGCGCAAACGTTAGCTAGCTAGTTTAGCCGTTAGCTTGCTACCTAAGTAACAACTAGCCAACGGTGCTAACCGAGGCTAGCAAGCTAACGACAGCTGAGAGTGGAGAGAAGGAATGTTTTCGCTAACCTGGCTGGCTTTATAAAACTGTTTCTTCAAGCCCGCAACAGACATCTTGAGGCCGGACCGTCTTCTCGCACTTCCACCGAAGACGTAAACGAGTAACAGACACAGTACAGTTAACGTGTTATTAAAAAAAAAAAAAAAGGTGACAGAAAGTGTTGAGGTGGAAAGCGCAGCACCAGCGCACCAGTCTCCGGGTCGGGACACGCCAACTGATTGTAAACTGACCACGTCTACGTCGAGGGTGCTCGTATCTCGCACACACACACACACACACACACACACACACACACACACACACACACACACACACACACACACACACACACACTAAAAGAATAGGGGGGAAAACAACTAGACAAAACTTAGAAAACCCATGCAATTAGTGCCGTTATTACACGCGAATTACAGCCGCGCCGTTGGTATAGCCAGCGCAAAAGCCAGCACAAAAGGCAAAAACACGTAAACGGGTCAATAAAGGCTGCACAACCCCGCTTTGCAGAAATCACATTCCCCTATGCGAAGAGGGTGGACTCATAAGTGCGGTCACACCGCCCCCTGGCGTTCCTAGCGGGAACTCCCCGGAGACGCCGCTTGAAAATTTCCATTTGAAATTGTCTTGATGAATAATCAGGTAAGGAAGTCAGTGTCCAGATGAACTGAGTCAACTTTCTGGGCCTTCTACTTGAGACACGGGCGGCCGGGTTCAGAACAAAAATATAGCAGATATGTCCTCTTGGTCTTGTTTTTAATCTGCGTAATAATCTTTTAATCTGCCCCTACGGAAAAAAAATGTTTTAAAAAAAGCGACGCTTTCCGGCGTCTTGATGACCAAAGGCGCGTTGATGAGGTCATTGTATCAAAGGCGCACGTTATGAACCACTTCCGCCGGAAACCTGCGGCCAATGCTTCGTGGCCTACATCAAAGGAGCGTTCCGGAAAACAGACTCGGCTGGAGTGCAGACAAACTAAGCTGAGAACGGTAATTCGGTCCTAATAAAACGCAACAAAAATGCAGACAAATCACGCCGGACCAAAACGGACACATTAAAAAGACTATAGCGAAGCAGCAATCATAATGATTCTGATAATGTAATCATCACGAGTTTAACTTATGTAAGATTTAGTGCCACACGCTACCAATCCCGGCAGTGGTATAGCTGCCTTCTTATAAGACTGATTTGTTCCAGTTATGTTATTGTGTGGACTCCGTGTATTGTCTGAGGTTTGTCTTTTACCTATTTGTATTTGTCTGAATCTGCAATAAAGTTTTGAATTTAATTGTGTGTGTGTGTGTGTGTGTGTGTGTGTGTGTGTGTGTGTGTGTGTGTGTGTGTGTGTGTGTGTGTGTGTGTGTATACCTTTGTTAAAAGAAACACTCAACGGCAGGGAAAGTGCTCAACAAATAAAGAGCAAAATAATCCATTGAGTCAAGTAAATTCTTTATGATTGCTTATGGCATGAAACAGGCTTGTACTGTCTCATAAAGAATTTACTTACTTGACTCACTGGGTTATATATATATATATATATATATATATATATATATATATATATATATATATAGTTTTTTTCCGTCATTGGTGTTGAGTGCTTTACTAATGAGGAGCGGAATATATCAGCATGGATACAGGAAACTTTGCATTAAAATCTTCTTGCATTAGATTTTTTTTGCATTATAGTTTTTGCATAAAATGCATTAACATATTTTTTCCTGTATCCGTGTTGATATTGTAAACAACTAATAACACAGGTTAGTCCCTAGCTAACGGGTCTGACTCTTTAGCCGAGCGGTTAGTGATGTCGCCTTGTGGTGCAATACACCCCGTACCGAATCCCGCACGGGGCAATAAAATAACCGGTTTCATTTCATTAAATAAAACCTCAACGGTAGGGAAGACTCTCAACAAACAAGGAGCAAAATAATCCAATTATTATTATTATTGGATTTATATATGTGTGTATATGTATATTTATCAAGATAGATGTCGGAAAAAAAACTTAATACATAGCAGTACAAACTTGTTTCGTACATCGCGCACTCATCAGCTGCCAATGTATACACACACACACACACACACATATATATATATATATATATATACACACCCACACAAAATATGTCATTGTAGGTCGACATCACAATGTAGTGTAGTGTAATGGATATGATTATACAATTTGAGTCTCCAAACAACAAGGGAGGCCCTTTTTCCAAACAATGATGCCGACTTACTCAAAATGGTTTAACTTCTCACAGAATTTGTCTCATATTTAAAAAAAAAAAAAGGCTGGAGGGAATGCTTACTGTAAAAAGACCTTTATTACATTCTTTAATCCACAAATTGTATCCCCATTGTACAACAATAACACTTACTGTGTTAATAACCTCTTAGGCTTTATATCCATACCATATCATAAATTATTTCTTATTAAAATCTATATTGATTTCAATAATTAAACTCTTAAAATAGACTTGAAAATATGATAAAACACAAGGATCATGACAAAAAGAGAAACTTTAGGGAGACATCTTTAAAAATGCTCTTTTAAAAAAAATAGAATTACATCTCTCCGAGACAAAAAGGACACTAAACTGATGAGAAGACAGTACAGATAATAATAAGCAATGAAGAAACAAAATATCACGACAAAACCAACACAAGATTCAGAGATTAAAATCCATCTTTTATATTTCATTGTACGTTTTAGATCCTATTTCCTCTAAGAGTCAGACTCAAGTCCTGCGAAAGTGATATTAGACAGGGATAACATCTTTGATACTTTTGTGATCAAACATTCACAAGAACATCAACTGTACACAGTGATCAATGTTTTAAGGTCTTCTATGTTGGTGCAAGGTGTCTCGCTATTCTAACCGAAGACACTGTAGAACTGAGAGCCCAGCTATCTCCCTGAGTAACTCTAAATGGAAATGTTACCACAAACCTAGCAAACTGTCCCTAGAACATGCATTTAAATTGGGACTCCTTGTGAAAGTTGAGGTCTGCAAAATTACGTTATATTCATTTGTAATGAACATATGCAACATTCTACAATCCGACACAAAGTATTTATACTTTGTTACAATCATCTTCCACCTTACAAACCATCATCAGATAATGTTAGTTAATATTTGATCTGTGTAGAAGTTTTCTGGGTTGGTTGTTAATCTTAATAGTGCCACCTTTTGTTGCTGCACTGTCAACTTCCCATCTGTGCCGGAGTGCTTATGGAATCTAATAAACCGTTCAGGGCAACAAGGGCCTCCTAACCGAGAAGAACGGGAAAGACATTATTGCACAATCCCCACTTTGCCAATGTCCTAAGCACCCAGAAGAAGCATATCTCCCCTTCATACTAGCTATATAGGACCATATAGAGTATGGAGAGCAGCACTGTTCCAGCAGTGCAAAGTGAAAACTGGTTATGATATATTAAATAGAAATGGACATCCAAGGTCTGATTTAAGATTGTCTCTTTTTGTCAAAGAAGAGGTAAGGATAAGATTTCCTCTGCTCAAGCTCTCTACTTCCAACTCAGGGGGGTAGCTGACGGCTCTGTCAACCCTTTGCTGTGCCATGTAGTGTATAAAGAGGGTGAGGTAGTAAGGGAGCAGGGTCAGGAATAGAGGACCTAATTTGTAAATTGGAACACCTTCACTGACTGTGGGACAGGGGGCAGAAAATACCCCCCTCAAATGATGGCCTAAGGAGCTTAAATGATACTGCCATCCACCAGTCCACTCTCCAGTCTTTGCTTTGAATCCATGTTAGACGGGATCAAGGGAAACTGTTTCGGTGTATTTGCTCTCTTGCATTTTGCCATTAACTCTTTCAGCTACTCCCAGTATGCTTGTCTGCAGTCCCAGAAATCTCTTGGACCCACTGGTTCTCATGGTGCCAGAGATTTGGATGGAGGCACACTTGTGAGGTGGAGCCTGAGGTGAGAAAAGTTCCTGAAGCTCTTCCAGGTAAAACCTTTACCCCACAAGTCAGTTTCCTTAGACAGGGATTATACAGCATGTTTGAAGTCGGAGGTTGCGTCCCATATTTGACCTTTCAAAAGAGAGCTTTCACAGACGGCAGTTTTCGAGAATGAACCCATAAAGTCTTAGGAACAGGGGAATTCATTTTGAATTCTAACCAAGACTCATGGTAAGTGCTAATCATCCACTGGATTTTTTTTTAAGTTAGTTCAATCATTTCATCCTAGAACCCCCAGGTATGGTCAGGCAGTATCTGTTTGAGAGACCTGAGAACAATCACTACATTGCCATTTTTCCGTTTCAATTATGTCTCCCCCTCACTCTGCACATGAGTTCATAACTACTCTCATCTTACATGATTATATAGGCGTATGTATATATAAAAAAAGGAACATCTGAAAATACTTTCACAATACTTCTGTGATTCTTCACGCTCATTCTCTTTCTAAGTGGCATTTGCAAAGGGAAGGGGGTTATAGGATTGAGGTCATTGATTGCATTAAAAAAATAAAGAGCTCAAAAATCAGTGTCCGGAGGTGTGCTGGTAAAAATACCCATGTAGGTCAGCATAAGTGCTATGTCTTAGGGCTGTGTGCAAGAGTTTGTACATACATGGTAGCAGACGCGTGGGGTCTTTATCCATGGTTTGTACAGTTAAAAAAACAAAACAAAAACCCTGCTTATATGTTGAATTTGATCATGGTCCCTTTAAACAGTTTGCTCGTAAGATACAAAACTGCAAAATATGGGCGCTATCAAAATATGAAATGAAAAAAAAAAGCACTGTGACTACAATGAGAATTAAAACAGGCATCATTACAGCACATCTCCACAAAATGGGTCAGGATTAGGGAGGTATGTACATTCTGTATCAAGCCTTGGGCTGTGCTGAACGGTTGAGGGTAGAGGGGGTACATTCAACATTAGCTTACAGGAACTGAGAACTGGGAAAAAAGTCACACTAATTTTAGAGAGGAATTCAACTAGATGGGAGGTTAGGGGTCACCTCATAGAAAAATATGTTTTAATACAAATTATATAGGCTTTTTTTTAAAGTCCCTATAAATTAAGTAGCATGCACTGAGCACCCTGCAGCACCTAGTATTAAAGTGAAGTAACTTGGCCTGGCTTGAAGGGTAGTGTAAGCTACTCCATCAGGGTGGGAGTTGAGAGGTGAGAGGAGTGTGTCCTAAAGTGTAGCGTGCAGGATTGTCACTGAGCTGCTGGTTGGTTTTGTTTCTGCTGTTTGCCACATTTCGCTCTCCCTCCCTTAACCTCAATTTCTCTACATGAATCACTCTCTTTTGCTAAACAGAGTTAGCCCTCTGTGGAGTCTGGAAAGGTGATTTCACTGCCAAAAACCTCCCTGTACAGAGGGGGGAAGGTATATGCTGTTTCAGGGTGAACCAGGCGGAAAAACTCCAGTTTGTCAATGTGGAGATTGCAGATGGACTTCATTACGGGAAGTTTGGATACCATCTGCAGAGGAGAATGAAAAGGAATGAAAAAGAAATTCAGAAAACACATTTTTAATATGCATTAAACTTATTTTCAATTCTATATGCATTTTTATTATAAGTTTAAGATAACTTTAGTTAATGTTGAACATGATTTCACTTATATGCAGCAAATCAATACAGCAGTGCTCTAGAGGTACAGCTTTTTTATATGTCTGTGTAGTAGCACCAAGTTTAAATACAAGCAAAGATTTTTTTGGATTTTTTCCCCTTTTTCTCCCCAATTGTATCCGGCCAATTACCCCACTTTTCCGAGCCGTCCCGGTCGCTGCTCCACCCCCTCTGCCCATCCAGGGAGGGCTGAAGACTACCACATGCCTCCTCCGATACATGTGGAGTCGCCAGCCGCTTCTTGACAGTGAGGCGTTTTGCCAGGGGGGTGTAGTGTGTGGGAGGATCACGTTATTCCCCCCAGTTCCCCCTCCCCCCCGAACAGGCGCCCCGACCGACCAGAGGAGGTGCTAGTGCAGCGACCAGGACACACGCCCACATCTGGCTTCCCACCTACAAACACGGCCAATTGTGTCTGTAGGGACGCCCGACCAAGCCGGCGGTAACACACAGATTCAAACTGGCGATCCCCGTGTTGGTAGGCAACGGAATAGACTGCTATGCTACCCGGACGCCCCAAACAAGCAAAGATTTTGTGTTATGCCTAGTGGAGCTTGAGCCCTCCATACCTTAGCCAGTTTCTCTTCTTGTGAGCTGTCTCTTTGTAGGCAGCGCTGTAGAGCAACATAGATCTTCTCTTGCAGCTTCTGTATCTTTTGGGTGTCCGTCAGCCAAGGTCGGTCTGAAAAGAGGGGTTGGTGACACGAGTTCAGTTTGACTAATTATGATTTACTGAATATCACTCAGTGAAAAACTCTTCTCATGTGTTAATATAATATACATATCTATATGGAGAAAGGAGAGTAAGCTAATCATTAGCACAAAGGGCAGAAACCTTAAAAGGCTAAGTGGACAATTTTGACTGTTTAATTAAAAAAAAAGTGAAGCCATTTTCGATTTCAGTGCAGAATCCTTGATGTTAATATCTCTGGATTTGGATAAACCAATTCTGCCTCTGTCTAAGTAACTCTGTCAGGTGTTTGATTTCCCTGGTGGGATCTGCAGGAGTCATACCTGGCGAGAGCAGCACAGCAGCACTGAACAGGGCCATCTCCTCCTCAGACAGCTGCATGCGGCTCAGGCTTTTAGCCAAGTCAAAGACTGCATTCACAAGGTCATCACAGCCTAAAGAGAGCAAAAGGGGGGGGGGATGGGCCTGTCATTCAAATTCAAATGTCTTTATTTCAAACATTCAAAATAAGCAGACAAAAAGATCAAGCATAAATAAAACAAAAACAAAATAAAAAAAAGAACAATTCAACAAGAGAATTCTCAATAGAGAATCCAACAAATATTATATGTTGGGAAAGGAGCAGGAGGAAGTTACTACTTATAATTTCCTGCCCCTTCTCTAATGCTCAATTAATAAACCTAAATAATAAACTTAGTTTTTTACACATCAGAGCATGGCATTCTCAATACCTAATCTCACAATGACTCAATAAACAAATAATAAAAGCAATAAAAATAAAAACAACAAAAACAAACAAAAGAAGAAGGAAAACGATAACAATGATTTCCAAGAAACAACAATAATAGCATCCACCATGGGTGTCAAGGTCATAAGAGGAGCGAAACCTCCTCCTCATCCTTGTACCCCCCTTTTTTGACCCCCCCCTTTTCTCCCTAATTGTACTCGGCCAATTACCCCACTCTTCCTAGCCCGAGCCGTCCCGGTTGCTGCTCCACCCCCTCTGCTGATCCGGGGAGGGCTGCAGACTACCACATGCCTCCTCTAATACATGTGGAGTCGCCAGCCACTTCTTTTCACCTGACAGTGAGGAGTTTCACCAGGGGGACGTAGTGCGTGAGAGGATCACGCTACCCCCCCCCCAAAGTGGCGCCCCAACCAACCAGAAGAGGCGCTAGTGCAGCAACCAGGACACATACCCACATCCGGCTTCTCACCCACAGACACGGCCAATTGTGTCTGTAGGGACGCCCGACCAAGCCGGAGGTAACAGGGGGATTCAATCCAGTGATCCCCCTGTTGGTAGGTAACAGAATAGACCTCCACACCACCCAGACGCCCCATGCTTGTACCTCTTTAAAAAAAATTGTATCTCTTTTTGAACTGATTTAAACTTGTGCTTTCCTCGAGTTCTTCATCTAAACCACAAACTTCCCCACAATTTGAAATACACATATTTTTGTGAGTGGTACAAACACAGTGTTTCTTAAAATTCAATTTTCCTCTTAAATTGAACCCCCCCCCTCCCCGTCTGAGAACAGTTGTTGTATGCTGCCAAGAAGTAGATCATATCTTGCTTTGCACAACATTCATGCAGTCTTAAATTCTACCAGGTCCATGAACTTCATAGCCCGTGAATTTAAAAAGTTTGTTAGTGTGGGTTCCCATACCCTACATTGTTTACTATCCTTATTGCTCTTTATTGTAGTACACATAACGATTGTAGGTTGTTTTTGTAGGTGTTCCGCCGTACCTCCACACCATAATTGAAATATGGCAGTACAAGTGAGCAATACAGAATATATTGAACGTAAACAGAAACTCGGTTGATTTTGATGGCAAATATGAAACAGATGGGAAGTCAGCCTAAGATTTTCTTACTTTGTGTTTGAGAGTAAAGGTTGACTGTGATGGACATAACAGTCACTGCTTATACTTTACTATGTGTGTGTGTACATTTACGAGATAAAGTGTGTGAAGGAAGGTGGACTCACCAAGAGCTTTGAATAGCTGAGAACTGGCAAACTTTCCATCGAAAAGCATCGTGTTGTTGATGGGGTTGTACGCTCGACACATACGGATAAGAAGAATGTCCATGCAACCTGTAGAAAAGAACATTAAGAGATTACGAACGTGCACAGGGAGACTGACAATGGCAAAAAAACAAAACAAAACAAAAAAACCCTAAACTGCACTCCCATGCACGCAGAAAACACGAGGTACAAAATGAATTCAATGTTGCCATTCAATACAAACAAATCACAAAGTAGAAATAACCCTTTTTTAAAAATGTAACTATTAATTATGTGTACGGCAGGATGATAAATTGAGAAAAACAACAAATAAAGAAGCTGGGTGAGAGGAAAAACAGGGTGAGGTATTGTCACAAAGCAGAATGACTTTTACTGTTGAAAGCGTGCCATTTCAGTCATTCTGTTTTGGATATTTGGCCTCTGTAACCCGTAAATCAGTGTGCTGTCATATGAAAAAAGGGATTATTATTAAAGAATAGCATACTAGCTTCTTATCCTGCAGGCTAGCTGTCTAGCTGGAGTTATGTGTCCTGTGAAAAGAGCCTGTCTGATACCTCTATAACCAAACACACACAGTCTATGAGTGACCCAAATCTAAATGTGTCACACTGTCGGTCTGACAGGACGCAGAAGTGGGGCAGGCTAAGCTAACTGCTAGCACATGCAGACTGGCAGTTCCGACAGTCATCCTGGCTGGTGTTCGTTCTCTGGACGGTGATTTGTTTTTGTTTGTTTTTTTTAGTTTAGCTAAGTGTTAGTTTGGCTATATGTGTTCTTGTAGTTCTTAATAGTTTTTGGATGTGTTTTTGTCTTTGTGTTGCACTGCTGTGGGCTGGGGGAAACGATGTTTAATTTCATTTCATGTGCGCAAGTGCATGCAATGAAATGACAAAATGTTTCTGATTCTGAAGGTGTGTGCACACCAGACTCATGCACGTACGTTATTGTGAGTCAAATAGTTTTTGAGACATTATTACCACCTAGTAATGAATAGGTGATGCAAGAAAGCAAACTAAGAAGCTGCACTGTAATATTAATGCAAATTCAACATGTCCAATGTAATCTATTCCCATGGTGAAACACTGACCTGCTTTGAGGAGGATGATCTGATCATTCTGACAGAGGTCCATGAAGCCAGTGATGCGCTTGGCAAATTCTACCACATACTGGATTGCATTGGTGATGTGAATGGCACACTGTTGCCACATCACCTCTGCAGACTGACAGAGAACACGAGAGAGAGAGAGAGAGAGAGAGACAGAATGTATATGAGGATGCTGGTATGACAGCCTCTGTTGATGCCTGCTTGACAATAACCAGTGTCTTTGTTAGGTGACTTTTTGAATACAACTTGCTAAACTGAAAATTTGGTTAGATGAGGTCAAATAAGCAAAAATTCATATTTATTGCATCTGTCTTTGAAATATAATGTAAAACATCTGGCAAGAGAAGACAGGTAAAACAGAAGTCTTATGGGAAAATATGTTATAATTTTGGAAAAAAGTGTATGAACCACATAGCAAGGATGTGTCTGTGCATTGCAGTTTCATAATATGTGAAAGAAGGTCTCCTGTACCTTGGTCTGGTAGGAGCGTGTCTCCTCGGGGCTGTACAGGGTCCATGCCAGCCTCTTAAGCTCCTCTGTGCTGTACTGGCTGGTCTCAATATGGGACTTCACCACATTCTGTGTTATGCGCTCTGAACAACAAAAGGAAACAACTGTTAGTATTTTCATTAATAATAACTACATAAATAAACACTAAAATATGTTTGCTATTACATCACATTATACGTATGATTTAAGTGAAATGTAATTGAGGTAAAAACCATAGTAATAACATGATTTAACATGTATTGTATTAGTTTTTTTCTAACCTATCTCAAGAAGGGAGCAGCCCTCAGGCAGTGGGTTGATAATGGCATGTGAGAAGAGTCCAGAATCGTGCAGCAGTTGGTACTCGTGCTTGATGTGGTGGCTGCCATCTACAAAGTCCAAGCTGGTCTGTTCGGGTGAACTCTGAGATGAGGAGCTGCTACCCGCACTGCCACCCAGCATCTCCAGGTTACAGTATTCTCTGCCTGCACCCTCGGGGGTCAGAGGCAGGTCAAAAAGCAGGCCTTCCGGCAGTGTGGTGATGTCATCCAGATCACTAAGCGCGGCACTAGAGCCACGGCTGTAGGTGCGGCCATGTGTCGCCATCTCACCTCCTTCTTCACGAGCGCCATTTCCTGCACACTCCTGGGACTGCTGATGCTTCTGTACCTCCGCATACAGGCTGTCACGCTGCTTTTTGGACATACGACCAAACTTCACAGCTGAAAACAAGAAAACTTTATTTATAGAGCACATTAAAAAACAACCAACATTGACCAAAGAACTGAACAATGACAAACTAAAAGACTAACAGGAGGGTTTCATATATTAGGTCTGTAATAAGGTATCTAAGTTTGGAAAAACTGAAGATTCTAAGAAATTGCGATTAAATGACTGATTATTGCGGTGAACAAACTGTGGAGGTTAACACGCTACAGTGCATTCTTAACTCACCATCGCGGCTCATGCCCAGTGCTAGGCACTTTTGCAGTCGGCAGTGTTGACAGCGGTTACGGTTGGTCCGGTCAATTAGGCAGTTCCTCTGTCGTGAGCAGGAGTACATGGCATTGTTCTGCTGGCTGCGTCGAAAGAAACCCTGGATAAAGAGAAGGACATGCGCACTTGGTAAATACAGAAACAGTGGTGAGGGGACTTCAGTTCTGCTTGGCCATGATATTGTGTAAAGAACCAAGCTCATTTTGAATAAATAAGATATTTAAATAGCCTGGCGGATGATGGCTCACCTTGCAGCCTTCGCAGGTGATGACACCATAGTGGATCCCTGATGATTTGTCCCCACAGATCTTACAGGGAATCACTTCTATTTGAGCTGTGGGTAAAAGCGAGAAAAATACGTGTAAGTGGGAAAAAAAACCCCGTTGTTTTATGTTTCTTTCTCAGGGATGTGGAAAATGGGACAATGATTCAGCTTAGCTTTGAATTCATTTGTCACAATTATGTACTGAAAGTTAGATAATACCTAACTGTGATTAAATTATTGTTAAATGCAGTTTTCACTGTGAAAACTATCTAGCAGTAAAAGACTAAAGTATTGTCAACAGTTTGTGACAAACAATTCTTAAATAACCCTTGGCTGACTTCCCATACAATCGGCCATAGTTCGGGGGCATTATGATAAAGAAGCTTCTCTGTGCCAGTTACAGAGAACATTCAACATTTGTCTCGTAAGCCTATCATGCCGAATGGACTCACAACCAATCAAACGCCATTACCATATCAAACGAGAGTGGCAGTCTTTGATGAATCAATATTTACTCTAGACAGCATTGATTTCTGAAGATTCATGAACCTACGCAGGGTAAACACAGCCTTGGAAGCGGTACCACCTGTTGAAGCTGGACTCACTAGACTTTGCACATGCAAATTTAGGCTATATCGTCCATGGTAGAGAAATTCCACCTAGCTGCACTACGGGGCACAACATGTATTTTATCCATCCATCCATCCATTATCTGAACCACTTATCCTGCTCTCAGGGTCGCGGTGATGCTGGAGCCTATCCCAGCAGTCATTGGGCGGCAGGCGGGGAGGCACCCTGGACAGTATTTTATGTATTTATAACAGAAAATATTTGTGATAAAAGTAGGGAAACTTGGAGAAACAAGAGAAATAGAAAGCGCGCGATAAATCTCCCAGTTCAACAAAGGAACCAAGTAATGTGTATGTTATACACCTTGCCTTCAATGTAAATGCCTGAGCCTTCTCATCCAGGAACAGCCTGTTCTTTTCATTATGCTGTTTATCTAAGTAGCTGGGGCTCCTCAAGCCCAGAATAGCAGGTCAATTGCATTAGCTGAGGCCCGGGGTTATAAAGTTTCACCAGCTCTCTCTTTCCCTCCTCCTACTGGATAAACTCAATGCTCGCAGGGTAACAAAGGCCTGCCTTACAGGCCTTCACATTCGCCATAGCTGGCCTTCTAACGGCAACTCTCAGTAAATGCTGCAAGCGACTGTTCCCGTTTATTCGCCAGATCTGATTTGGCCAGGACCTCAGGGTTCGACAAACAATTTTAAAACTGCTTTTGTTGGGTGATGTAATGTATTAGGTAACTGTAAATTGCAGCAATGACATTAACTAGTCTCTACCAGCTCTTCAGAAAATTGCTGTTATAAAAGCCCTTTAAAAAGTACTCACGCCCAACCAATCGCCTAATCCACTCTGTGGATAGTTAGGGACACGCATCACACGCTACACCAAGGCAAAGCAAATGAGGTTAGTGGCACCATTTCAGTAAAAATGTGCATTTTGAAAAACATTACGGGGAATGAGTGTGAACCTTCTGGTACAGTGTAAAGACACTCGAGCGTTTCCTCTGGATAGAATTCCTATTAACCTACAAAACTGCAACCAAGGCAAATAAATAAATAAAGGGCAATGGAAAAAAACCTCTCTCCGTCACTCCCTTCCCCGCTCCCCCATCCAGTGCCCCCTCCTCCCTCCTCTCACCCTGTTATATAACTGCCGTCTGGCCACATTCCATGAATACACTCATTCAGCGGAGGTAGTCCTGACAACGCTGTGACAAGACTCCCTCCCGCCCACCTCCGCTCCCCATTGGCTCGGTCAGAGCGCGGCCCTGCCTCTGACTTGCCGCCTCACCTGCCAGTCAGCTGAGCGGCACCGCCGAGCTCAGAGCAGGAGCTGTTCTACTGACACAGTTTCCCATTCAACAAAAGGAGGAGGCAGTCTTGTAAGGGATGCAATCGGATTTCTTGTGGGTTTTAAGGTGGAGACAAATCTGGCTCATTCGCTGATTTAAGGGTGGGTGGAAAGAGTTCTTTCTTGCTCTGGAGCAAAAAAGAAAAAAGAAAAGAAACAAAAAACAATCTAAGGGTTTGCATGCTAGGAGATCGATGACTATTCTTTTCAAGTGGGGTGATAGTTTTCCACAGGATATTTTACTGCTTATGTAACATCTGGAATTTTTTTCTTCCAAGAACACCGAGTCCAGTAAACTTAAGAAGGTGGCGCAGAAGTAACTTATACTAGCTTTCAACTTGTTGCAGCACGCCAAGTATTTGAATGAAATTTCATCCGTCTTCGAGCCTGGCCATGAATCTATTTATACTCCGGTGCAATTGGCTGGGCAGAATTCCTTCTGTAGCGCCAGTCTATTATGAACACAGTGTGTAACCAAGTCAAAAGTTGTCAAAATCATCGCACGACTTTCTCTCACATGATTATTTCTGTCCCATAGCTCAAAATGGATGAAAAATCAGCGACAAGAGAATGCTACTCACATACAATATAGTTTTTACACTGCACAGATTCGTGAAATTGAGGCATCTAAACATTTCTTTGCGAGTGTTTTTTGAAATCTGGGCGATTTAGCCAGCGGGTCCAAGGATGTTTGTTTTGGTGGGTGTGAGATCTTGTCGCCTTAATGAACTACTATAGTTCCTTTGCTAAATGTGTGCTATACGCGTGTTATACTTAAAACACTGTAACTTTACTGTTGAGAAAAAATCCGTTTAAGTTCTTACACAAGCAAGAACAAGGAAATCTAATTGTATGTGCCCCCCTCCGTACCAGTTAAAACCATGTAGAGACAACATGTCAGAAGTCACTATGAAAAGTCAGTGGGGAATGTAATTACATTGGCGTTGGGGTGTTATGCTAACGTAACAATTCAGCCATCTTGGGTCAGTGAATGCCAGCCTCAATGTCTAACTCAAGTACAACTGAAGTCAATATTCCTTTCAAAGACTGTGATGTTGTACCACAGCTAATATTAGAGTGGGTGGAGAAGATTCATGGTAATTTTCAGACAAAAGCGTTGCGATTAAAATACTTGAAGTCATTGGCTTTACGGTGCAGTAAAGCAACTGGATGTTAAAGCCAGTGACACCCAATGCCTCCCTCCATGCATGCATCTGGAGATACAAGACTCTTCTCTGTGTCAGTCAGTCAGTATGTCAGTCAATCAGGCATTCATTGGTCTGAACTTTCATTACCGGTGCCATAAAACCCAAAGCCCGAGAGACTTTGTTCTCTCTTCCCACCTAATCAAACACAGTCCAAAGGTCCTGTTTATTTTGCACTTTACATTTACCTGCCATGTTGTATACTTAACCTACATTAGAATGGCTTTTTTGAGGGCTGGAAGGATGGAGGGTGTATGACATATGCCTACTGCAGTACATTGTGTGACATACCGAGTATAAAGATTACCCAAGAATCGCCAATTCATCAAACATAATCTCTCTTTGTATTGTTCTCTCTTGCCTGGCCTCTATATCTCGTCTCTCCTAAGAGGGCCTCACCTACCACCTGTTTTCAAACGGCTACAAGTGCTGCGCTAACCTCGCCTTCTCATGGTCCCCACTTCAGTTTGACCTACCAAGAGAATGTAGACAGAGAAATATAAGGGCTGGGGCTCACCTCAAACTCTTTAAATATACACTAGAGGATTGAGCAATGCCTCGGCAGAGCTAACACTGACTTGAGCACTATGGAGCAGTGTACAGCGGTACCACAGATGCTGGTATTTCCTGGCATTTTTCTTTCTGCTGTGAATGCAGTCAAGGACAGCACAAATGTAAACGACAGTGTTACAACACTTAGCAGAGAAATAAAAGTAATTTGAATTAAAAAAAAAACTCTCTTCAAAAAGGAGTCTTCAGTGTAGTGTGACTTAAGTAAGAAAAATGGACAATTTAGCCTGTAGAAAACATCAAAAGGTATAAGAATAAACCAGAAAAGTAGATTACCTACCTACTTGGGTGGACTGCTTCACAGCGTTATTCATTTGGAGCACAGGATTTGTTTATGTTTACATGGAGCATTTGCAGGATTCTGACATTAATGTCCCTTTTCAAATTTTTTTTTTCTCTCTCTCTTCTATCTGCAACGAGTGTATCGTTTTGAGCGAAGTACCAACATGCAATGTATTTGGCGTTCCCCAAGCATGGCATGATGCCATCTTCACACATCCATAAAAAGTAACAGTGGCATTGCCACTGGCCTTAGCAGGGGAAGATCATCAATCTGGTGGCATGCTTGGTTCCCTCCGGGATTTATCTTGTTTAGAGACAAGTGCAGCCACAGGAAACTATTTTCATGTAATGCACGAAGCATTCGTTCATTTAGATATTGATCTACTGCTATTCTCTTGTCTTTCATACTATTGTCTCGTTTGTCTTGTTCCAATTGCACTTGTTTGCCATGTGCCAATGCACCAAACAGACTTTTGAATTATTCAAACAAATGCAAACAAGATAACGTACCAATTCAATTTGACAGATTTTACTCGAATAGATTTTATTTTTATTTTTGGCTTCCTACTTGTGTAAAAAGAAAAGAGTTGAAGCCTTCTAAACGAATAATTATTCATAAAACTGCCTATTGAGACATAGTAATTTACGAGACATGTTTTCTTTGGCATTATGAATTATAATATATTAATAATTTCACACTATTGATGAAGTGAGTTAAATTGGTTGATCTGACATCAGATTGGCCGATACCAGCTGAACTCTACGTAGTTATGACTTCTCATAGATTCATTTTGGTCATTCCTGTGAATAATGCATTATATCTGACATACTTAGTCCTTATTTTTTTACACTTCATGCTCAAAATAATTGTTAAGTCTGCCAAGAAACTGGGCCTCAAATGCTGCCTCAGTAATCCCCTAACATTAACCAAACAAGATAAAGTGCATTGACTTGATCCTGCTGTGTATGCAGCTCTTTGCTCAAACCCAGCAGGGTCCCCAACCCCACAAGCACTCACATAAGAATTCAGTTCACAGCACGAAACTGATGGAAATTCACTTTTGGACAACAGGAACAAATTTAAGAATATTCTACAGCAACCTGAGTCTCCTTAAATCACAGAAAACCTCTGAGTATTTAGCACTTTCTTGGCCTCACGAATCTAACGAGTACACATATATGACTTATCATTTTGACTCAGCCTTAGAATCTCCAAGGCCAAACAGCGATTCAACTAATAATCTTGCTATCGCAATAAAAAGATTGTTTTTCATTTCTGCACTCCAAAGAATAGGAAAAGTACTGCACGAGGAGCCATAATAATTACAAGAACAACATGACATGCTGCTTTTTGAAGCGCTGTCACATGCAGGGCACAGTGAGAGGTAAAACTCGAGTCAAGGGGAACACAATGTTAGCGTCCATTTGTCAGCGAGAGAGGGGCACCTTGACACATTCTGCAGTCCACTGTGAACCTCCCCAGGGCCTAACAGAAAGATAGCAGCTCTGAGGCCCAGTCCGGTGCAGCAGTGTCCTTGGTGAGCAGAGAGCAGCCTGTCTGCATTACGGTCACCTTTGATCCTGGGCGAGCAGTGTCCGAACACAATCCCACCCTTCAACGCCACGGCACTTCAGACCATGGGCGAGATAGCCCAAGTCATAGTCCATCTTAAACATGCTGATCTCCATCGCAGATTCTTGTTTATATCTGCCCAATTTGTTTTGGTTTGTGCAATAATATCTCCAGTAATTGTCTTAGTATATTCACACATACAAAAGAACTGTGTTTACTGTAATCAATCAGGGGATGGACTATGCTGAGAGAAACCATGCACATACAGTAACACATCTGAAAATCCTTTAGAGGTTTGCTAGTCGTGTTTCCCATACTCATTTGCGGTCTGTGGTTTAAAAAAAAAACTTCCAATGTCATGTTACACAATCAGGGTGCCAATGTGTTTGATCATGAAATGGGGTGACATACATTCTGGCTGATGTAATCAACCTTAGCTTGCAGAGGAAGCTGAGCTTAGCGGTACCCTGCTGAGCTTCAGGGTGAATGTGGGCCTGCTGTGCCCATATCCTGCTGTAAGATTCTGCCCTGAGAGCGGCTTGTTGCTCTGACATCACTGCATCACATAACATGCAATGGATTTGACACCACTTATTATATTTAATTTAAAGCCTCTCTCCTATCAAGTTCCAACATCAACAACTTGCAAGATCATTATCATTTAATTCTTTTTTCAAACAATACTTTCAACCAGAAAAAAGGTTTGTGTATATTAATACTGACAATTCTGTTATGATCAGTAGTATTGGTAGTAGTGGTGGCAGTTGTAGCAGTGCAGTGGTAGTATTTGTAGTAGTTGTCGTTTTTGCCATTTTTATTATCATCATTATCATAATTGTTGTTGTAGCTACAGCCTCTCTAAGAGGTAACTTGTGTCAGTGTGAGATCCAGCCTCTCCAGTTTAGCTCATATCTTGCCTTGCAAGAACCCTGTCGGCGGATTTAATCAATGATAATCAATTATCGAAATGATGACGACGGACCTCAACGACCGGGTCTTTCTCTCCTCCCTGTCATCCCCCCCCCCCCGAATGCTGTGTAATCCCCAATGACAGAACTAGGTCAATGGAACACCGGACCCCCCCCTTCTCTTTCTTTCTGCCTCAAACTGGCACCCATGCTGAGATGCTGAAAACAACAACACGCCGGACAACAACACGCCGATGTGCTCAACTCTCTCTCTCTCTCTCTCTCTCTCTCTCTCTCACACACACACACACACACACACACACACACACAGGCCAATATCAGAATATAAGCAACAACAACAAAACAAAAAAACAAAAAAAACCCGCAAAAACAAACAATATTTAGATCACTGAGGTGAATCTTATTAAGGATAAAAGGGGAGGAGACGTGTCTACTCGTAATAAAGAAAGGTTAAATGAAATGAATCCTGACGATAGTGGAAAAGGATAGGGCGACATTTTCCCCCCGTGTGGTTTGACAGCTCCCACCCTCCCTCCCTCCCTCCGAGCGCTGCCTCTTACATAACCCGCGTCGCTCGATGGCGAAATAAAGTAACTACAGTTTCAATGCATTCCTCTCTCCAGAGACAAAAAAAGCTGCATAAGTTCACAAAGGGCATTGAAATGTATGAATTTCAATTGCAAAGCGATGTCTAACCCTAAAAGTTTAGTCAGTGGGAACATGCTCAAAGACGGCCAATTCCAAACAAATTTCCCATTCTAGGAGGAAAAAAATATCGGCGAACCTTGGAAATTACGTAAGAGATTACGTTATTGGGTAAACTAACAAGCTGAATTATTAATATTCCATGAAACAAATAAGCATGGCCAACTCCATGTCATGCATTCCGCCTGTTTATTCCCATGCGCCCATGCAACCGACACGGTGCCCTACGCACTTCGGACCCAGTTTCAAAGTGGCCATTTCCCTCCATCGTAAGAGATGAAGGGAAGACTAATGTCCGTCTCGGTCCGGACATTTTTTTAACCGGATCCAAAACACATGAAAAAGACGCAATCTCACCTCTCATGTTGACGCTGAAGGTTGCTATCTTCGAGTCATACAACTCCAGATGGAAGTGGAGCTAAAAGAAAAAAATACTGAAATAAAACTGAATGCAACGTGGGGCTTTTTCGCTCCCAAGAAAGGAGCCGTTGGAAACCGCGAAACAACAGATCCTCATATGTTTTCGACAACCGCTTGTCCGCACCGACCGATGAAGAAAAACGAAAAAACGCAACACGAGAAGAATGTGCCCATTAAGCGGCGTTTTCCTTTTCCTGTTTTCTTCCGGGCTGTACTTATAAAGTCGGCTGACAGGGCAAATACATATATATGTACCAATACACACACGTAAGTCTTCTGTGATAGAGCAACGCTGCTTGCACTTCGCCTCCCTGATGGACTCTCGAGCTCTGCGTCTGTAACCTACTTTCGGCGCGTGGACTACACATGATCTCGCTCCGCCGGCCCGCCTCGTGCCCCCCCTCCACCGGAGAGAGAGCGCTGCCGCGCGCGCGTCAGCCACCGCGCGCTTTAAGGAGGCTCACGCGTGCGTGGGAAAGTGTGGCAGTGTGTCACGCGGACATCGTGGGAATTGTTGATGCACCGCTGTCTGATTCTCGAGCCTTTTTCTCCTAAAATGAAGACTGATTTTTATTTTTTATGTACTACTAACACACACACACACACACACACACACACACACACACACACACACACACACACACACACACACACACACCAAGTGTTCAAGTTTTCCAGTACACATTTTATTTCATCAAAATGCGCAAAAATACAGCGTGGCAGACAACGATTAAGCGTCGGGCCCACCCATAGAAACTGAACGAGTACGGACATTGAACTGTTTGTCGTGGTCGTTTGAGTAGTTCTAAAGAAAATGGCGACTGTTGTTAGTTGTTATGGTGACAACATAGTTCAGCGGGGCCGTAAATGTTCGTACAACTCCACTGCTGCTGGTTTGGTCGTTACTGCAAAACTCACTTTAGTGACTTGGAGAAAAAAAAGAGTCCGCGACTTGCCGCAAGTCGGTTTATACGGAAGTTTACACGGACGTTAGCCCATTACGACTATCATATTTAAATATATATGGCGCCCGGGTAGCGTGGCGGTCTATTCCGTTGCCTACCAACGCGAGATCGCCGGGTCGAATCCCCGTGTTACCTCCGGCTTGGTCGGGCGTCCCTACAGACACAACTGACCGTGTCTGCGGGTGGGAAGTCGGATGTGGGTATGTGTCCTGGTCGCTGCACTGGCGCCTCCTCTGGTCGGTCAGGGCGCCCCCGGATCGGCGGAGAGGACGTGGAGCAGCGAACGGGACGGCTCAAGAGGAGCTGGGTAATTGGCCGGATACAAATTGGGGAGAAAATGGGGGAACAAAAACTTAAAAAAATTTTTTTAAAATATATATATATTTTTTGCAATGACAGCGGTTCAATTAAAAATGGCCGCCGCTTTGACCGTCCCACGATGTTTTTTTTTAAAATACATTTATTTCTAGTTTTTCCCCTTATCCCACCCGACTAACCCAGTGGCATATGGCCGGAACTCTTGTCGAATAACTCCCCTGGCTCACGTTTCCACAGGAAGGAGTAGTCGTAATACCAGCTCCTGTCGGCTGCTCTCGCTATTTTACACGCTGAAGCCTCGCGTGGATTGCATTACCCTCAGGCCGCGAAGGAGACGTAGGGAGAACGCTTTCGGTTGCTTGGCTGCAGTCGCCCGGATGGGCCAGAGGGGTCGCTGGAGAACGACGAGTCCCCGAACACTACACCGATCTACACCCACTATCCCTCGGGTAAGGGTGGCCTAATGAATGCCTTACCCCGTGGACGCTCTGGCCGTGACCGGTTACGGCGAGTCTGGGATACGAACCTCCCAGCCACATGACGAGCGGGTTGCAAGAGGCCGAATACCGCTCGGCCATCAGAGCGGCCACCATCCTACTATGTTGATTTGAATGGGAAGAATGTCCGCTCTACTCTCATCCAGTTTCTATGGGCCGGCCTTAAAAAGCGAAACATACGAAATTACAATTTAAAGTTAAAGCTAAAAGCTGAAGAGGAAGAAGAAAAAAACTGGAATCTAAAAAAACGAGCAGTAGTATTCCACCGAACTCCCAGGATTCCTCCCACATGATAGTTGCATGACGAAAACTGAAGTCGGTTTCTAACGAGTAATACGATTTTATTCAAACGATGCGTCCCCAGTTGATAAAATGGCCGGAGCACATTTTCAGTTGCCAAACCAAACACCAAAGAGTAATTTCCTTGTGCAAATAAAGAACAAAGAAAGTTCTTTATCCCCCCCAGAGAAGCAGGGTAATTTATAGTGTAATCCTCGGTAACGTTTTATGATTAACGCTGCCACATCTGAGAGGGCAACGGTCATGTTTTTTTCGATTCTCCTCTGGGCGGATGAGGAAGGCACAATAATGTTACGACACGGGATTATATCACCGGACCAGCAAAACGGAGCCAAATAAAATGGACTGTATTGCATGCTGGGATCTCTAAATCGGGAGTGGACTTTTCAAACACATCATTACATCATTAAATAAAGGAACGCTTGCTACACAGCAAGTAGATGATTTCCCCCTAATTAGTCAGCATGTTTTCGTTGGTTCTCCAAACGGGTTTCCTGGAGGCGGGGTGTGAATTGCTGCAAGTAACACAAGTGTGATTGTGTATTTCTGTTTGTGTAAATTAGTGGGGCAGAGTGCAGACAAACCCACATGCATGGCAAGTCTTGGCTTATAATACAAAACCACTGCCGATAATTGCCGTGATGAAAAGAGTGTTTATAAATGTGTATATAATGAGGAGCGTATGATGTAACCCGGGCAGGGTTATGAAATGGGGAGAAGACTGAGATTATAGTAAGTAGGTTAGTAGAGCAGCAACAGTAGGTCTGACTGAGCCTTCACACCCCTCCTCCCCTCCCGTCCTTTTCGCTTTCTCTGGGCCCCCTTTTACCCTTTCTTTCTCCTTCTCCATTGTGCACACATTTCTCACAATTCCTAGCCTGTCGTATTTTTCCTCCTTTGTGTTGGGGCCTCGTGGGGGTGAATGGCGTTCACATTCGCGCCATTCTCAATTTTTGTCAATACGACCCCGTTTACACTTGGTTTTAAAATGCGTTTTTTTGTTTTGTTTGTGTGATCGGATCACAAGTGGACAGCGCTAAATACAAGCACAACGACCACCAAAACTTTTTGTGAACCGGTTACTCAAACCACTTGCCAAGGTGGTCTGGGACGCATTTACCCACATATCTTGTGCGCCCTGATGCGTCCCGACAAGGACTTAACAGGAATTTTTCTTCTTCTTAGGTGTAACGAAATCTGATCACAAGTGGTCAGCAGGATGCATTTGGAGACGCATGTTAGACACAGGTGTAAACGGCGATGAGTCTCGCCGTCCACTTGTGATCCGATCGCCCAAAACGCATGTTAAAACCAAGTGTAAACAGGGTCTACTCGTACTTTTCTGACACAACTCCCCTCAGCTTCCATCGAAACCTGTTGCTTTTTATACCTGTCGTGGCGCTTCTTTTGTCTCACACTGCGTCCAGGAAGAAGTAATTTGCAGTTGCTTCGAACTTCATTTTCGATGGGTTTTACGGTGTTGATTGACACCGCGAACCCCATCGAAAATGAAGTTCGAGGCAATTGCAAATTACTTCTTCCTGGACGCGGTTTAAAAATACGAGACGGGGGAAATGTGCTGAAAGGATTACGGCTTCATTATTTTTCTCTGATGTAAACTTCTGCTTCCTCCCATTTACTTTTAAGTTTTCTCAGTCTTGATGATTTCCTTCCTGATGCCGCCCAACGTTTCTTTGTCTGTCATCTTTGGAAGCGCGCATTATGCCCTCAGTCACCGCGCTTGTGTGTCTGTCTCGCATTCGCATACGTCACTGACCCCCTGACCTCAAATCTTATGTAACCATGGCAATACCCAAATTAGAACATGGGAGATGGAGGGAACGGAAAGAGGGAGTGGTTTAACTTCACGCAGAGGCACGCAGGCCACATCCAGCTTTCCAGATTAAGGCAGATAGAATGAGCGCGGGGGGTTGTGGCGCAAGGGTGGGGGTTGGTAGCCGCTGTGGAAGAAACCGAGACGGGGTCAGAAACGGAGCAATGCATCAGACCCCCCATATGCAAACAGGACAATTGCCAAAACAGTGGGAGGTGTTGAAACGTAAATCCAAACCGTGCATGCGTGTTCAGGCAAAGCGCGGCGGACGGACGGCGGGCAACAACGCAAAGCAACGGCGGCCTGATAGCTCGGACCTGCCTCTGCCCTGCAATGGATAAAGCCCAGCATGCTGAGAGGATTATTTTAGGATGGAGCTCTGGCTTGCATAATCCTCTCTCCTCTCCTCTCCCTCATCCTGCTAAATCCTTCTCTCTTCTCCTCTTTCAAATGCCCGCTAATCTATCTCTCTGGCTCTCTGTGGGCCTGTAATCTGTGTTGTGCCTCTTTCACCTGTGTTAGGTTCATATCAATAGGTCAGTGTGCCAGTCTATAGGATGCAACCTGCTACTCCTCATTTTACACTTTATCATCATCATTCTTCTCCTCTCTCCTCCAACCCCCACCGGTGGGTTGTCCAGTCAACAAGTGTATTCAGTTACATACACAGACATGGTATGGTGAAGGCAGGGCCAATCACACATGCCGCAAGCAAACGCTTGAGTTGGATTTGCTGTTTTGACATCTTTGAGCAGTAATTCCATCTTGATGATCTATTTTCCATCTCTTATTTGTCAACAGTCTGGACAAAGGGACAACGTTGCAGAGGCACGAGTGGAGTCTGGTGTCACCCGTCTGTCATCATAAAAGGCCGAGATTTTGTAAAATGCCGTAATTCCAAATCATTTCCACTTAAAATGAAAGAGCTTGGAGCATTTTTGAGCTTGTGTTTCACTTACACTGAAGTATTTTTCTAGATAAGCGCTCTTACTGTGAGTAACTATTCAACTTAAGCCGCAGTATTTCTACTTCAGTATGTAGTATAAGCACAGGTTACCAACCTCATTAAGCGGGGGCAGAGATGCGCTGCTGTTAGGCTGGAGGCAAAGTTTTGCTCAGATTTGACATATTGAACGTGTCCCTCGTGATTAAACACGAACCAAACAAACAAGAGCGCGATTAAGCTGGGGTGCCCACTGCTTCCGTTTCAGCTTGGTATTTGTCCTCCATCCATCAGCAGCTGTTGATACCAGCAATGGCTGAATTTCTCGCCCCAAGGTTCACATTAGTTTCACATCCTGTCATTTTGATTCACGCTGTTTACCCGGTCTTGACAGGCATATTTAAACGATAAGGATCCAATTAAAGATGACATTAACCACGGCGGATCTGTCCGTGCTGCTTCTGCACAGGCCTATCTGTGTGTGTGTGTCATGCTGTCAGTCATTGTTGTTCCGCTGCCGTACACATAAAATCGCATCTGACAGTTGTCATAAGAATGAATAACCACAGGCTTGCACAAAGTTGGGAGATAAAGGGATCTGATGAAGAGATAGGGGAATAAACATCAACATAGACAGCATGATACGGAATACTAGGAACTAGGGGAGATTATGCCAATCATGGTAATGCCAAGAAAGTTGTGAGCCGCGGCGGAAGTTTGAGAGGAAGTTGAGTAATCCAACAGCACCTGGCCTGGGGATTGCATCCTATGAATTAAAGTTGATGACTATTGTATGAGATATGATCGACTGAGCCTTCTTTATTAGCGATATACTCATTAATAAAAGAAAGCGCAGGCTTTATCATTTGTGATCATGTCTTGTGTAAGCTTCGCACAACTTCCGCAACCTTCTTCTTCTTCTTCTTCTTCTCAGAAAACACTATATGTTCACGTTTATAAATGTGCCTTTGAACCGTACAATTTTGGTACTTGTTTTTTTCGTTGGCAAAAAAAACAAAAAAAGTGACTGCAGCCTTGGTGATGAATAAGCCTCTTCATTTCCACATTCTCTGTGGTAATGGCTTGTCTGGTTTGCTGTGGTAAAGCCATAAAGCGCCAAAAACATTGGTGCTTTGGTCAAGCCTTAAAAGTTCCATTATCTCATCTTTCCCCAACAGCTTTTTTCCCCCTTTCCTCCTTTTCTAATTAAGTGTTAATGACCTCCTCGTTTCCATGGTTACAATGTGTGTCTTGAAAAAAACATCACCACATGCTATGGGACCCATGTGAGACAAGAAATATATTGAAACATTGCTGATGGAGCAACAGAAAAATATGAGTAGCAAGCTTTTACAGGGTTATCAGGGACTTTTGAATATCTCAACTTGTTTACGATGGGCAGACATATCTGTTTACTGTGTGGAATAATCACATGCTGTCATTTGATGTAAATAAAACCTGACGGTGGAAAGAATCAACAGGGTTACACATTATTCTTTAATCTAATATGATCAACACCCGATCTGTCTCACATTCGGTGTTTTTTTTTTGTAACCACTTCTCACTTATTTGCTATTCTTTTAATGCCTTTCTTCTTTTGATTTCCCTTAGAAAAAAAAGGAAAAACAGAAATTACACAGCCAGCTCTCCAAAGCAACCTGCTGCCTCAACATGAAAAAAGGGAAGGTGTTAGAAGAGAGGTCAGGTTGTAGAGAAAGAACACTGAACAAGTACTGAGAAGAATCTCAGCCACACAAATAAGGTCAGAGGGCGTTATTGTATCTAATATGTCAACGCCCAGATAGCAAAATTGCTGTGGCCCGGACTCGTCCCACACCCCGACGCTTCATCCGGCCCACATATTGCATGGAATGATGGCACTTGGACGGTCCGCTCCTGTTTGTCAGATCTGGGCCAGAACCAAACCATAGCAATGTCGCTTGTGCCACATATTTGCCAAAGGTGGCCCGTATTTGTTTTGTGATATTTGGGCCACATTCACCATTTACCACACGGGCCACTTCAGGGTCACATCCAGATTACATGTTGCCGAGAGCACTAAATCTTTGCCAAAAATGCCCACATTTGATTTGGCATATTTGGGCCATATTTGCTATCATACATGTGGGCCACTTCAGGCTCACATCTATTTTGTCAGAGCCAGAAGAAGGCCATCAGTGCCGCATCATTGCCTGAAGTGGCCCAAATCCGGATGCTATCTGGGTGGGTATGTGTGTATGAAAGCACGTGTGGATGTACGTTTTTGTGCGTGCAGTGCACGGAGGAAGTGCAAACTGTCCACAAGTGCGGCGTCTCTACATTAGGTCAAGTCAAGTCAAGTCAGTTTTATTTGTATAGCCCAATATCACAAATCATAAATTTGCCTCAGTGGGCTTTACAGCAACACCCTGTCCTTAGACCCTCACATCGGATAAGGCACAGCTCCCTAGAAGAAGAAAAAAATCTTTAACAGGGAGAAAAAAAATAGGTCATTCCATTTTTGTAAGTAACTTTATTGCGCGTTTATTATATATAACAACGGTAGCTCTGTCCGATACAGCCCAAATGTCTTCCTGTACCTGTTGCGTAAAGGTCAGTACCTCTCCTAGCAGTTTTTGGTGAGCATGGGGCCAGCCCGTCAGCGTTCGTTTGACCAAGTGAGCAGTTGAAAACATTGTGCGCATGTTCAACGCATTTGCTATACTGAGCTGTGGGGCACGATCATGTTGGCCCCATGCTGAGCGCAGCCAATAAAAAAATAATACAATGAATGACTTACTTCAAGACATTTAGTAAACGTCGTTTACGGTATCGGCGTTGTTACGCAGCTAACGCAACGCCATGGGGCAACGCCTTGTTTTTTCCCCGACCCGCATTCCGGGAACTCTGCCTCTGATTGGCTAGTACTTGTTGCCTCCGTTAATTAGGTTGGTTAAGGTTAGGGTTAGGGTGGGGTTAGGGATAGGGTTAGCCAATCGGGGATAGAGTAGGGGCGGGTCTTCCCGGAATCCAAGTGGGAAAAATAATAACGCTGGGGCAACACATAACTGTAGTCCACTGACTTCCGGTTTCTACTGCAGCGGTCATTACCAGTTTCCTGTTGGTTGGCGTGTGCTATTATTGATAATGGCATATTTTTCGCGATGCCTGCAAGATTTACCATGGATAAATGTCAACGACATGCACAGCAATGAACGACAGCAATGAACGTCACTGGTGAGTCCAGTTTGTATTATTACAAGACGTGCTATTTTGGCTGTAGGTTAAGGCCCGAAAAGCAATGGGGTTCCCTGCTCTGCTTTTGATGTGTTATTACAGTTGCAGACTACAATGATCGTATACTGCACGACAACTTTGGATTTGTAATGTGACACTGCATAACAAATATACCAGTTGTTTCAGATCAAACGCCGTTATTGAAGACGTCCTTCCCGTCTCCACTTCCGCTAACTCCTGCGTCGCGTTACGTCAATGTCAAGTCAAGTCAAGTCAATTTTATTTGCATAGCCCAATATCACATATTACAAATTTGCCTCAAGGGGCTTTACAGCGTGCATTTGTGATTTCATTCATTGATGAGGTACAATTGTGTTTGGATTCACTGAGCAAGTTTGTGTGTAGTTTCTTTGACGAGTCGGACGCTGCCCACACAGGGTTTATTGTGCCCCACCAGGCTTTCCTTGCCAGTGACGCCACTGGTCCACAGTAGGAGAAATAGCAAAATAACATGCCATGCATGTGGGCGCAAGCTTCCGCTATCTTGTTTTCAAGGGAGAAGAAAACATTGTTAAAATTCCTGGTAGCAATCAGAGCCCAGCGTGTTTTAAGCCCTCATAATTCCGGGAGTTAAAGTTGAAGATGTTAAACGCTTTGAACGGGCATTTCAGCAGTCCTGCGGCACTCTCAACTAGCGCTTCTCACAAGCGTCCAATTAGTGCTTCCAGTTTAAAAAGAGGAGCTCAGGGCCTAAATGTTATGACTTGTTTGTGTGTGCGTTCAAGTGTGTTTGCTATGAAAAATACCACAAAGAAAAAAAATGCCGGGAAGTGACGGAGCATAAGCAGCCAAGAACTCCGGAGAGACGCCGAAACACACGGAGGCGAGGCAAGTCAGCCGAAGGCAACGTGTGAGAAGGTGTATCTGATATTGCCGTGTGGGTGTTCCTACAACATCATAATTAACGTTGCTCCAGGACCGTCATTGCAACTGATTAATCACGTTGTTGTGCTGTCACGTATTTGTGACTCGGGGAAAAAGACGGTTGTGGTTTCCAGGGGTGGGAAATCTGTGGGTGCAGGTTTTTGTTCCAACCAAGCAATTGCACACAGGTGTCTCCTAATCAAATTCCTCAGCAAAGACTCTGCTGGTTGATCAGTGGGATCAGGTGTGCAATTGCTTGGTTGGAACAAAAACCTGCACCCACACCGGCCCTTTCTGGATAAGATTGCCCACCCTTGCCAGAGGCGGAGCGGAGGGGGGGGGGCTTCTTGTGCTCCAGCTCCGAATGTCTTCTGAGAATTTCCGAATCTTTTAGGTTTTTAAAATAACTTCCAACTTCGTGTCATTTCCCCCCAGTCTCTCTATCTGGATCGAGGATGGGGAAATAGCGCCATCTACAGGTCCGCACTAACATTGACATGGGGGGGGTCGTCTTGTGTGTGTGGCGTTTTCATTCAGTCGTGTCACCTCATTGAGTAAGCTCGCTAGGCTAGCTAACTAGCTATGGACACATGGAATTTTTCATGAGGCGTCGTCAACCTCGGCTGCCATCCAACCGCGGCTGCCATCCAACCGCGGCCAGATGTTTTGAGGTTGTTGAATCTGCACCTGTGACACTTAGGTTAGTAGCAGTGAGTTATTTAGGTGACTAACCTAATATGGATTGCTGGCTAGCTAGCTAACGAGTTAACCGCAGTTAACTTTACCTAGTTAGCCAATGTGTTCCCTTATTTACCTGCGCCAAACGTGCGTGTGCAGATTGTGAGGCAAAAAGGGGCCACGAGTCTTGTGTTTGTACTTTGTAGCCAATACTGCGTTCATTTCGAAGAGATCATCATTGAGAAATGGATTTAAAACGAAACGAAACGCCTCACAGTTGTTGCGCTGTCGGTTGTACAAAGACGGTAAAAACAAGCGTCTGCGTTTTTATCGCAGGTCGAAAGGGAAAACGAAGAAGACAGGCGTGGATTCATGCGACCCGACTCGGGAGGATTGGAGGCGTGGTCAGAAGGGCAAATATCAAATGCGAAGATTTGCGGAGAACGTTTCACATCTGGTATGTATCAGTTTCTTACACAAATAAGTATTGTGATTGAACATACGTAAGTAACAGCTCTAAATGCGATAGTGTCCTAGCAGAGCCACTGCCAAACCGAAGTTTGAGTTGTTAATGCCTATAGCCTTTCCCAAGTTTGACAACGATTCCGTCAGCTTTCTTGTGTCATGATGTTTGAGGTCATATTTGACTCCAGCTTCGATCTCATAACCGTACAAACCAACTTTTTTTGAATACAAACAATTCGATACACTACGAGGGCTTACCTTTTGATTTGATGAAGCAAAACTTGTTTTCCTTCGATAACGGGTGGTAAAAGCAGTCTTGGACATGTCCACCAACAAAGTAATCGTACGCTTCTAAAGACTTGTATGCCTCCATTGATTCTTTTGTAAATATACTTGGCGTGTCTATGAGGTGGTCAGGCACATCCCTGCTGCCGATGTTTGGCAACTTCGTGATATCACTCGTCCACTGAGCTTCAGCAAGCATAAACGGATCGGGAAGTTTTTCTCCAGTGCTTAGCGCAGGTTTCGACTCGTAATGCTTTCTGTCTTCCTTACTTAGACCTTCAACATATTCTGAGACTTCCATCTTCTCAAATTTCTAACTTTTCTCCGTTTAATTTTAAGTTTTATACGCCTACATCTGGGAGTTTCATAGGTACGCACGTTGTTTCTCAACCATGTTTTGCCACACGTTCTGCGCGCCCATCTTGTTTACAACGCAGCTTTTACGTCACGCGATAAGGGATCCATTAGGCTAATCGTCTCACCAGCTCACATGTCTGCATAGTACAAACATTAAGCAACACAACTTCATTCAGTTGATCTGCGCCAAATGCAATCAAATCAAATACACTGACGTCCCACCCCTCTCCAACACCAAATAATTACTTTTTCAAACAGTTGTCAGTCAAATGAGTTACGCTGCTGTCAAGTTAGTTTATGTCAGGTCTGCCATAAGCGACAACCGCAACGTACAATGTTAGGAACTGTTTTGCATAATTTTACATTAAACGTTAAAAGCCTTCACCTACTACTACTACTACTTTCGGCTGCTCCCGTTAGGGGTTGTCACAGTGGGTCGTCCGTTTCCACCTCTTCCTGTTTTGCTGCTGCCTTTAGGGGTCGCCACAGTGGATCATCCGTTTCCATCGCTTCCTGTCCTCTTCATCTTCCTTTGTCACACCAGCCACCTGAATGTCTTCCCTCACCACTTCCATAAACCTCCTCTTTGGCCTTCTTCTTTTGCTCTTCCCTTGCAGCTTCATAGTCAGCATCCTTCTCCTAATATGGGTTATTCTCAATCAGGTAACTTTTTCATTGACAACGAACAGCTCCGCCATGTTGGAGGACCGCTAGACCTTTGCAACCACTGTTTACACTGAAGTTCTCATTGTCGATCAAGAACGAAATTTTAAGTGAAAATCGGACAAACGTACGGAAATAAAACATCGCAGTTGTGATCCATTCTTCGAAAAACAGTTTGCAAAATAAATTTTACAAAGTTCTGACCTAACGGGTCAAGGGATCAGATTCGATTTGAGGATTTTCGGCTGTTAGGCCAATCTCATGCAATTCCGCGATGGCTTCAATCAAGAATTATGTACAAGCTTTAGATGAAAAAACCAAGGAGAGATATATGGAAAAACTCGCACTTATTGATATTGTAGCGAATTGGGGGGGGGGGGCTACCGCAGGAACCGCCGCAGCTGAGACGCGAACCTGTATTTCCTATTGCTAACCGTTCGACCAAAGGGTTCGACCCCTTAGCCAAGGGCTAACGTTTCGGACCCTTTAGTCGACTGGTTAACGTTGTCGCCCGTGGTGCGGGAGCCACAGGTTCGCATCCCGGCTGTGACTGTCCGGTCGGGCTGCCCCCTGAATTCGCTACAATATGTTAGACCGATATGTTAACAAATTTACAGAACAAAAGCAGTTTCTCTCCCTCTTGTACTAATTATATTCAAACCATGTAATTTTAAGATTTAGCTTATAACTGCTGATGATGATTGACACACAACTGAAAAATGTCTAATAAAATTGAAATGTTGTCTTTATTTTTAATTGTTTTTGTTTCTTAAAAAAGTTTTATACAAGGAATAATATATAACTTGAAAGTTGTATCAGTCTGAAGGAACTAGAGTCACACACATTTGTCAATGCACAGGAAACCAAGGCAATTTTATCCACTGTTGTCCTACCAGCATTGTCCTTATTACTGAGTTAGTCTGTTGGTAAAATTCCTTGTAAAATTGAAAATTTTATCCACACTAGGCCATTGACACGCCCCACATGGATGCGGACAGATGTCATTTTTATTGTTGCCTCAATTTGTAAAGGACCAAACTGCTGTTTCCACAGGTATCTTAAATTCTACATGATACTAATTTTTCATCTGTAAGATCTTCCCGACTTATCCTCTATATTCGTTTTCTTCTTCTTTCCTCTGACAACCTTCAGGTTGCTTTTCCTTGATGGATGATTATCTTTGGAAAGCAAAAGTAGGACTTGTTCCACTCTCTGTCAGCTTGATTGGAACAACGAAAAACAGCACAGAAATTAACCATTGTAAAATATCGGACCACGATAGCTATTCTGTAATGAATCAAACCTTGAAACAAATTCTGTCAACTCTGACTGTTTAGAAAACGTTTAGCATCACACATTGAGAGCAACACAGTATCCTATGGATTGGAGCCATAGTCCTCCAACATGGCGGATGTGTTGCCGTCACATGATATGTGACGTAACATGAGAATAACCCATAACCAAATTCTCCCCTCCGCATATGTCCAAACCATCTCAATCTTGCCTCTCTTGCTTTGTTTCTAAACCGTCCAACCTGAGCTGCCCCTCTAATATACTTATTCTTAATCCTATCCTTCTTCATTACTCCCAATGAAAATCTTAGTATCTTCAACTCTGCCACCTCCAGCTCCACCTCCTGTCTTTTCATCGGTGCTACCATCTCCAAACCATACAGCATAGTTGGTCTCACTGCCATCTTATAAGCCTTCCTTTTCACTCTTGCTGGTACTCTTCTGTCACAAATCACTCCTGACACTCTTCTCCACCCACTCCACCCGGCCTGCACTCTCTTCTTCACCTCTCTTCTGCACGGCCCGTTACTTTGAACAATTGACCCCAAGTATTTAAACTCATTCACCTTCGTCACCTCTACTCCTTGCATCCTCACCATTCTGCTGTCCTCCCTCTCGTTCACACATATGTATTCCATCTTGCTCCTACTGACCTTCATTCCTCTTCTTTCAAGTGCATACCTCCCCCTCTCCAGGCTTCCTCAACCCGCTCCTTACTCTTGCGACAGATCACAATGTCATCTGCATAGATCATAGTCCACGAACACCTCCTGCCTGATCTCGTCTGTCAGTTTGTCTATCACCATTGCAAACAAGAAAGGGCTCAGAACGGATCCTTGATGTAATTCCAGCTCCATCTTGAACCCATCTGTCATTCCAACCGCACACCTCACCACAGTCACACTGCCCTCATACATATCCTGCACCACTCTTACATTACTTCTCTGCCACTCCTGACTTTCTCATGCAATAACACACCGACTCTCTCCGCACCCTGTCATATGCTTTCTCTAAATCCATGAAGACACAATGTAACTCCTTCTGTACTTCTCCATCAACATTCTCAAAGCAAACGTCATATCTGTAGTGCTCTTTCATGGCATGAAACCATACTGCTGCTCACTAATCATCCCCTCTCTTCTTAACCTAGCTTCCACTTCTCTTTTCCCATATCTTTATGCTGTGGCTGATCAACTTTATACCTCTGTAAGGGACGTCTGGGTAGCATAGCTATCTATCCATTGCCTACCTCCGGCTTGGTTGGGCGTCCCGACAGACACAAATGGCTGTGTCTGCAGATGGGAAGCCGGATGTGGGTATGTGTCCTGGTCGCTGCAGTAGCGCCTCCTCTGGTCGGTCGGGGTGCCTGTTTGGGGGGAGGGGGAACTGGAGGGAATAACGTGATCATACCATGTGCTACGTCCCCCTGGTGAAACTCCTCACTGTCAGGTGAAAAGAAGCGGCTGGCAACTCCACACGTATCGGAGAAGGCATGTGGTAATCTGCAGCCCTCCCCGGATCGGCAGAGGAGGTGGAGAAGTGACCAGGATGGCTCAGAAGAGTGGGGTAATTGGCTGGGTGCAATTGGGGAGAAAAGGGGGATAAAAAAACTTTACACCTCTGTAGTTGCTACAGCTCTGAAAATCACCCTTACTCTTGAAAATTGGTACCAGTATGCTTCTTCTCCACACCCCGGGCATCCTCTCACTTGCCAAGATTGTGTTAAACAATCTAGTTAAAAGCTCCACTGCCATATCTCCTAATCACCTCCATTCCTCCACAGGTATGTCATCTGGACCAACCTCTTTTCCACTATTCATCCTCTTCATAGATGCCCTCACTTACTCCTTGCTAATCCACTGCACTCCCTGATTCACTATCCCCACATAATCCAACTTCCTCTCTCTCTCATTTTCTTAATTCATCAGCCCCTCAAAGTACTTCTTCCATCTTCTCAACACACTCTCCTCACTTGTCAGCACATTTTCATCTCTATCCTTCATCGCCCTAACCTGCTGCACATCCTTCCCAGCTCGGTCCCTCTGTCTAGCCAATTGGTACAAGTCCTTTTCTCCTTCCTTAGTGTCTAACCTCTCATACAATTCACCCTACGCCCTTTCCTTTGCCTTTACCACCTCTCTTCACTTTATATCGGATCTTCTTGTACTCCTGTCTGCTTTTTTTCATTTCTCTGATTATCCCACTTCTGATTTGTCAACCTCTTCCTCTGTACACTTTGCTGTAGTTCCTCATTCCACCACCAAGTCTCATTGTCTTCCTCTGTCCAGATGACACACCAAGTACCTTCTTAGCTGTCTCCCTCACTGTATCTGCAGTGGTTGCCCAGCCATCCAGTAACTCTTCACTACCACCCAGTGCCTGCCTTAACTCCTCCCTGAATCAGGAATCAGGAACACTTTTATTTGTCATTTCATTTCATGTACTTTCATTTCATGAAATGCCATTTCCCCCAGCCCACAGCAGTATAACACGAAGACAAAAACTACAAGAACACACATATCCAAACTAACACATATATCCAGACTAAAAAAAAAAAAAAAAAAACTGTCCAAGGGAACAAGCGCCAGCCAGGATGACTGTTGGAACTGCTGGTCTGTATGGGCTAGCAGTTAGCTTAGCCTGCTCCGCTTCTGTGTCCTATCAGACCGCTCGATGTTTCTTCCTTGGGCGCAGCTCCAGGCAGGGGCCGTGATCCCTGGGCCCACTGGATGAAGCAGACCAAGCTCTCCCAGCTGATCGAGCGGCAGCTCTCTCAGTCAGACACCTCGACACCCCTTCCTGCACTCCACATGATGACATCAAAAACACTACAGTCAATGCCAGGTGAGGCTGCCACCAGACTGCCCTTGGTGTTATCGGAACTGCCGGTCTGCATGGGATAGTAGTTAGCTTATCCTGCCCCGCTTCTGCATCCTGTTAGACCGCACTTAGTGTTACCTCCTCAGGTGCAGTTCCGGGCAAGGCTGTGGTCCCTGGGCCCACAGGATGAAGCAGACCAATCTCTCCAAGTCGATCCAGCGCCAGCTCTCCCGGCCATCAAACGAAGACAAAACTTAGATGCAGACGTGGACAAAGACACTGCATGGACGGTACTGGGTGAGGCTGCCGCAAATGTGAATTTGCGCCGTCATCTTCCCACACCAGTACTGGGTGAGGCTGCTGCAAACATGAAATCGTGCTGCCATGTTCCCACATGGGAAGCGGAACTCGAGACAACAAGTTGAAGTTGAAGAAGTAAGACAACAGTCTTCCTCTTTCAACTTCCACCATTTGATCCTTGGCTCTGCATTCACTCTCTTCTTCTTCTTGATCTCCAAAGTCATCCTACAGACCACCATGCAACGCTGCCTAGCTACATTCTCCCCTGTCACCACCTTGCAGTAATCAATCCCTTTCAGATCGCACCTCCTGCATATGATATAGTCCACTTGTGTGCACCTTCCTCCACTCTTATACATCACCCTGTGTTACTCCCTCTTCTTGAAATATGTATTCACCACAGCCATTTCCGTCCTTTTCACAAAATCAACCACCCTATGTCCTTTCACATTTCTCTCCTTGACACCATTCCCACCTATCACCACCTCATCATCGCTGTTCCCTTCACCAACATGTCCATTGAAGTCCACTCCAATCACCATGCTCTTCTCCTTGGATACACTCTCTACCACTTCATCCAACTCACTCCACTCTTCTTTCTCTTCCATCTCACACCCAACTTGTGGGGCATTTGTGCTGATAACATTCATCCTCACACCTTTAATTTCCAGCTTCATACTCATCACTCTGTCCCTCGGATGTTTTGGAGACAAAACAAGAGAAGCAAGATTGAGATGGCTTGGACATCTGTGGAGGAGAGATGCTGGGTATATTGGGAGAAGGATGCTGAATATGGAGCTGCCAGGGAAGAGGAAAACAGGAAGGCCAAAGAGGAGGTTTATGGATGTGGTGAGAGAGGACATGCAGTTGGCTGGTGTGACAGAGGAAGATGCAGAGGACAGGAAGAAATGGAAACGGATGATCCGCTGTGGCGACCCCTAACGGGAGCAGCCTCATCACTCTGTCTTGACACTCTCTTCACCTCCAACACACTCTTGATATAATCTCCCTTCAGAATTACCCCTAACCCATTTTTCCTCCCATCCACACCATGGTAGAAGAGTTTGAACCCACCTCTGATGCTCCTGGCCTTACTCCCCTTTCACCTGGTCTCTTGCACACACACTATATCTACCTCCCTTCTCTCCATCATATCAGCCAGCTCTCTCCCTTTACCAGTCATAGTGCCAACATTCAAACTTCCGACTCACCCCTCCACACTCTTACCTACCTCGTTTCCCACTGCCTCTGGACATGCCCTCCCCCTCTCTTTCTCCTTTGCCTTACAGTAGCAGTTTCCACTGGCACCCTGCTGGCCAACAGTATCGGTGGTGGTCCTTGGTAACCCGGGCCTCGACCGATCGGATATGGAAGTCTGATTTATGATCCACATATTTGATTTGGGAAAGGTTTTACGCCAGATGCCCTACCTGATGCAACTCTCCCCATTTATCCGGGCTTGGGACCGGCACTAAGAATGCACTGGGTTGTGCATCCTTAGTGGATGGGTTTAAAAAGTTGTCACTTATATGAACAGATGTAAACTAAACAGAAACAGGAAATATGTTGCCAAACATTAGCCCACAGGGCTATAACACGAGCCCCCTTTTTTTAACTTTTATTTATATTTTGGAAAATATCAAATTAGTTATTATAAATATCTTTTTGCTATATGCCATTCGATGTACTGACAACTATCACTGGATTACTTTGATACTGAAGAAAACGTTGAAACGCGATGATTCCCTAGCAAGTTTTGGAGTTATAAGGAGCTCCTTTTTCTCTGATTTCTAAACAGATTTATGGAAATTTATTTGCAATGGACATTGGATATAATTGAATTCTTTGAAAGTGTAAGTCATACTGAATCTAAGAATATGTGTATCATGTCTGTGTGTTCAGGTTTGATTGAATTATGACTCCGATTTTTGACACAAAAATTGACACTACTTGGTACTTGTGTACTAGTACTAGTATACTTGCACTATCCCCCAGGAGGAGCTGGAGGGCGTTGCTGGGGAGAGGGACGTCTGGAGTGCCCTACTTAGCTTGCTGCCACCACGACCTGACCCCATAGAAGCGGCTGATGATGAGAGATGAGAGAAATTGACACTGGTGTGATGTCTAATGTGAGTTTGAAATACCCCTACACTCAAAAATGTGTTTTTCTCACGTTTGTGTCCCCTAAATTGTCTGGCCTTGACTATACTGACTTGTATCTGTGCAAAGTGTGTAACCAGAGCAGTGTTTTCACATTCCTTTATTAGAGGAGGTGCTTGCTGTCTGTGCTCTTCCCTAAAATCTGAGATTCAAAAGTACGCCAGGCAAACTAGATTTGGCGCGTCACAAATCTGAAAGCCAATTGCTGGCTAATATGCAAATGCAGGGTAGGCAAAGAAACCTGGAAAGTCCTGCACAGAGCGGACTTGTCGGTACAGAGAGCGAGTTTGCATTAGCTTAGTGAAAGTTTTGACAGCAAACATGATGGAGTGTGCAGTTTTTGGATGTAAACACAACCCTGGAGCTTCCTTGCACTATCGACCCAAAAATCCCACTACACTGATAAAATAGTTGGAATTTATTTACATTGGGCTCACATGCCCCCAAATCTGGAAGGACAGCGTATCTCCAATGCTCATTTCAATATGGAGTGTTTCCATTACTTAATGTAATAGTCACTGGGTTTTCAAGTAATAAGTTGTGAAGTTTAATGCTGTGCCGACTATTTATTCTGGAACTGCGACAGCGAGCGGGAGTCGATGTTTAAATTATGTATCTCCCTTACTCAACCAGCAGTCAAATGAAAGCTTTCTGTATGTAACAAATGTCCTTTGTGACTTATGAATAGCATTATCTACATTAGCGTTTTGCTAGTTAGTTAGGTAATAGTAAAACTGTAAACTATGTGTTTCACTAACATTTCAAAAGTTTGGCCATATGAAATGATGATGGTAGCCGCAGTGTGCAATGTAAACCTCTTTTCCAGTCTGGACTTAAATCTCGACCGGGCTCGTGCAGGTCCCCCTTGCTCCGGCGGCACCACTAAACGCATCCGTCGTCATGCGCTCCGAGGGCTGATGGAGCGGCGTCAGGAGCCGTTGGTGTCAGGGGGTTCACCCCACTGTTGCTTTACGGGTTTGGTCCCAAACAAAACTCTGGGAACCATAAACTTAACTTTGGTGCGGGTCACCTCACTCTGACGTCCCAGTGGTTTTGAATTTTAGACTACAGCCAATGAACCAGCTCCCAGGCAAACTTGGTCGGCTATCAAGATAGATATTACACGTAATATAAAAATCTTAGTCAGACGGAATATGTCTCTATGCAAACTTTGATTAGACGTCTGGCATATAATTAATAATGTGACAATGTGAACACACTAACATCGTAGCAGATTCACAACCACTGCTGTGTCAGCCACTGCCTGTTACAAGCTAACAAATAACATACAAAAATAAAAGATGCCAGCAAGGCATCCGGGTTGCATGGCGGTCCAATCCATTGCCTACCAACACAGGGATTGCCGGTTCGAATCCTCGTGTTACCTCCGGCTTGGTCGGGCATCCCTACAGACACAATTTGATAAGGCCGTGTCTGCGGGTGGGAAGCTGGATGTGGGTATGTGTTCTGGTCGCTGGACTAGCACCTCCTCTGGTTGGTCGGGGTGCCTGTCGGGGAGGGAGGACTGGGGGGAATAGCGTGATAATCCCACGCACTATGTCCCCCTGGTGAAACTCCTCACTGTCAGGTGAAAAGAAGCAGCTAGCGACTCCACATGTATTGGAGGAGACATATGGTAGTCTGCAGCCCTCCCTGGATCGGCAGAGGGGGTGGAGCAGCGACCGGAACAGCTCGAAAGAGTGGGGTAATTGGCCAAGTCCAACTGGGAAGAAAAAGGGGGAACCCCCCCCCAAAAAAGAAGCTAACTACACTTATTATTCTGATACATCTGTCTGCTAGTTGCTGATTTTGGTGCACAACTGAGTCTGAGTCTGGGTCTGACTGAAGCTCGAACATGTATGGCTGAATCTCCGATGTTTGCTCTAACTCTACCCATCTTGATGCGCACCGCCCTTTCACCAGTCAATATGGAGCAAGTAGTGGTGGTGGGCGGGGTGCAAGGCCTTTGATATTTGCATACTCATAGAGCCTGAATTTCTTAATCAGTGAGAAAGAGTAGATGTGCTTCCAGTCCCTTTTCAGAGTTGTTTTTCCCCCCACTTTTTATACGGGAAAACCATGTTAAACAACATATTAACCATCTCTCAGAGTATTTTAAACTTTAAAATTTGTCTGGAGGGGTACTTTAAGATGTTTTTGGCACAAAATGTGAGTTTTTAATATTGATATTGATAACTGGTTACACAAAAAATTAGCTTATTCGGCTGGTTTGGTTTGGAGATCAGTTTGAGTGTTTTGATACGATATGTGAATAATTCAAAGAAGAAAGATGAATCAGTTCATCTGGACACAATGTTTATTGAGAGAAATGTTTCATCACTCATCTAAATGACCTCTTCAGTCTCAACTGGCTGCAGGTATCCCCACCCTTATAAACAATACAGTGGCATAATGACTGAAAATGATCGGTTTCATATGCAAAATGCCGTGATCATTAACTAGAGATTCAGTGCCAATGTGTACTAGTCACAGAGGATAGGGGAATGGTTGCAATCATCGCATTGTAAGATAGCGACAGATGTAATTTTAGCCCCCCGGTTCAGGTATGGTCGTTCCCTCTTCACATAGACGGCCTCTTTGACTCCCCATTCAAACCAGCATTCCTCCCTATCAAGCATGTGCACATCCTAATCCTTGAAAGAGTGGCCACTGGGCTGTAGATGGTGTAGACTGTGGAGTCCTGACCTGACGTGTTAGTTCTTCTGTGTTGTGCCATCCTCTTGGCCAGTGTCGGTTTGGTTTCCCAGATGTTCAAGGCATGGCAATCCTCTTGGCACTTAACAGTGTTTACTATATTGCTCTGTTTGTGCTGGGGGACCCGATCCTTGGGGTGGACCAGTTTCTGGTGCAACATGGTTTTGGGTTTGAAAGCAACTGAGATGTGATGTTTGCAAAATACACAGCTCAACTGTTTCGACACTCCTGCCACATACAGAATCACCACTGGCAGTTGTTGTCCTTCTCCCTTTGATTGGCTGGTGCACTGTTTGGACGTCTTCCTGGCTTTGACAAATGCTCAGTTAGGATAACCACACTTAACCAGGGCCTGTTTAACGTGGGATTTCTCCCCTTCCCCAGCTGCTGTGTCGGTGGGGACGTTGTCAGCTCGGTGGTACAACATCCTGATGACCCCTAGTTTGTGCTCCGGTGGATGATGAGAGTCAAACCTTAAGTACTGATCAGTATATGTTGGTTTATGGCAAACATTAACAATCAAGTTTCCCCCATCACCAATTGCAATTTCACAGTCTAAGAAGGCTAACCTGTCATTTTTCACATCCTCCCTGGTGAACTTGATGTGGTTGTCCACAGAGTTAATGTGGACGGTGAAATGTGGTACGTCCTGAGATTTAATTTTAACCCAGGTGTCATCCACAAATCTGAACCAATGGCTAGGTGGTGTCCCTGGATAGGACATCAGAGCCCTCTTTTCCACTGCTTCCATATTCAGGTTGGCCACTACAGGTGAGACTGCGGAACCCATAGCACACCCATGCCTCTGCCGAAAGTACTGCCCCCTGTATGTGAAGTACGTGGACTGAAGACACAGCTTCAGGAGCGGACACACTTGGTCAGTGTTAAGGGCGGTCCTATTGCTAAGGGTGGGGTCACCTTGTAATTTCATATGGACTCCCGCCACTGCTTCATCAACAGGAACACTCGTGAAGAGAGACTTAGCATCATAAGAGACCATTGTCCCCCCCCCCCCCCCATAATGATGTCCCTCACCTTATCCACAAAATCCATAGTGTTCTGAATGTGATGTTAATTACTGCCTACCAACGGGTTAAGAAAGTTAGAGATGTTAAAGGTTTTTTTGGGAATTGTTCTTTATCCGATGAGAGGGTATAAGGACAGGATGTTGTGTTGATGTTAAGCCCACTGAGGCAAATTTGTAACTTGTGATATTGGGCTATACAAATAAAATTGACTTGACTTGACATATAGGTCACTGAGTTAATCATACAAACAATAGGCGGTAATGGCACATCCTGTTTATGTATCTTAGGTAAACCAGACTAGGTGTTGCTTCCTCTGGGTATAATCTACAGTACAACATTCTGTCAATAGTGCTGTCCTGTTCTAAAAGCTTCAGACAGTCTATCACTTTTTTCTTGTAACCACTGCCTGGATCTCGTTTCAGGGGCTCACAAGTATTCATGTTGCTAAGTAATGTCATAACTTTCTCATCGCTAAGTAACGTCACAACTTTCTCATGATAGTCTGTCTGGTTTAATACAACAGTGCATCTGCCTTTGTCTGCCAGAAGGATGATGATATTATTGTCCTTACTGAGAGTCATGAGAACTTTCCTCTCATCTCTGGTGATGTTGGACGGCCAAGAGGATGGCTCAACACAGGAGAGCTAATACGTCAGGCCAGGACTCCACAGTCTACCCATTCAAGGATGAGGGTTTGCACATCCTTGACAGGGAGCAACGCTGGTTTGAATGGGGAATCAAAGAGGCCATCTATGTGAAGAGGGAACGACCATCTTGGGCGGGGGGGAGGGGCTAAGAGTACATCTGTCACCATCTTACAACGCTGTGATTGCAACTGTTCCTCAATCCTCTGTGAATAGTACATGTAAACTACTAAAAAGACTCACTGGCCAATTGGCCGGGGGGTCAGCCCCTTTGGTTGAGCGGTTAGCGATGCTGCCTTGTGGAGCAGTAAAACCCTGGTTTGAATCACATTGGCATTAAAACTCTAGTTAATGCTCACGGCAATTTGCATATGAAACCAATCGTTTTCGGTTGTTATTCCACTGTATTGTTTATAAGGGTGGGGATACCTGTAGTCAGTTGAGACTGAAGAGCTCACTTAGATGAGTGATGAAACGTATCTCTCTTAATAAACGTTGTGTCCAGATGAACTGATTCAACTTTCTTCCTTTGATTTCCTTATCTGGATTATTGAGCATGCATAAAGACGTATCAGGAATCAGGAGTCAGGAACACTGTCGTTTCATTTCCTGTACTTCCGTACAGGAAATGAAATGAAATATCGTTTCCCCCCAGCCCACAGCAGAACAAAACAAAGACAAAAACACATCTAAAAACTAAAAGAACTTCAAGAACACACATACTAACACATATATCTAAACTAACACATACACTATATGTACAAAAGTATTGGGACACCTGGCCGTTACACCTACAGTAGCTTTTATGACATCCTATTCTAAATCCATAGGCATTAATATGGAGTTGGCCCCCTCTTTGCAGCTGTACACCTTCCACTCTTCTGGGAAGGCTTTCCACAAGATTTTGGAGTGTGTCTGCGGGCATTTTTGCCCATTTATCCAGAAGAGCATTTGTGAGGTCAGGCGCTGATGTTAGATGAGAAGACCTGGCTCGCAATCACCGTTCTAGTTAATCCCAAAGGTGTTCGATGGGGTTGAGGTCAGGGCTCTGTGTGGGCCAGTCAAGTTCTTCCACACCAAACTCACCCAACCATGTCTTAATGGACCTTGTTTTGTGCACTGGAGCACAGTCATGCTGGAACAGAAAAGGCCCTCCCTAAACTTTTCCCACAAAGTTGGAAGCATAGAATTGTCCAAACTGTCTTGGTATGCTGAAGCATTAACATTTCCCTTCACTGGAACTAAGGGGCTTAGCCCAACCCCTGAAAAACAACCCCATACAATTATCCCTCCTCCACCTAACTTTACAGTTGGCACAATGCAACCAGGCAGGTAACGTTCTCCTGGCATCCACCAAACCCAGACTCGTCCATCAGACTGCCAGACAGAGAAGCGTGATTCATCACTCCACACAACACATTTCCACTGCTCCAGAGTCCAGTGGCAGTGTGCTTTACACCACTCCATCTGATGCTTGGCATCGTACTTGGTGATGTAATGCAGCTGCTCGGCCATGAAAACCCATTCCATGAAGCTCCCGGCGCACAGTTTTTGTGCTGATGTTAATGCCAGAGGAAGGTTGGAATGCTGCAGTTATTGAGTCAACAGAGCGTTGGCGACTTTAACACACTATGCACCTCATCACTTGTTGACCCCGCTGTGTGAATTTACGTTGTCTGCCACTTCATGGCTGAGTTGCTGTTGTTCCTAAACGCTTCCACTTTTCAATAATACCACTTATAGTTGACTGGAATATCTAGCAGGGAAAAAATTTCATGAACTGACTTATTGCAAAGGTGGCAAAATTGACACTACTTGGTACTTGTGTACTAGCACTAGTATACTTGCACTATCCCCCAGGAGGAGCTGGAGGGTGTTGCTGGGGAGAGGGACGTCTGGAGTGCCCTACCTAGCTTGCTGCCACCGTGACCCGACCCCGGAAAAGTGGTTGAAGATGAGATGAGCTGAGATTCAAATATAGAAATTTGTCAGCAAAACATTCATCCTGTGAACTCGACTCCATCATAGTATCACAAAAATAGGTTTCAACATTAGTAGTGCTGTTTACACCAAATTCCTACCCAACCTATGTTATATAACTTAAAAATAGTAACGTCAGATAATTTTTGCCTCTTTTTAGGTGGCAGGAGTGGAAATTAGTCATCGTCCACATTTGTTCTTATGGGTTCAGAATGATGAAGACCGTGTGAGAACAATTGGATGGAAAATAGGATGTAGGCTCTACAAGACGATTTTTTTCCCCCTGGGCAACTACCATGTTTTTCCCAAATGATGTACAGTGCATATTTTTATGCATTCTTTTATCTCAAATGGCTTGAAAAATAGTGCATATAGCCGATGTAAATGGGGGTGGGGGGACCTCCCCGGGGGAACATGCCCCTGGGCCTCAGGCTAAGCCCTGAGTGTTTACAATGTCTGCCTCCGCCCCTGGGGTTAGTTATCGATTAGGTTAAGGTTAGCTATTGGTTAAGGTTAGGGTAAAGGAAGTGTTAGGTTAGGGTTAGCTATGGGTTAAGGTTAGGGTAAGGGAAGTGTTAGGTTAAGGTTAGCTATGGGTTAAGGTTAGGGTAAGGGACGTGTTGGGTTAAGGTTAGCTATGGGTTAAGGTTAGGGTAAGGGAAGTGTTAGGTTAAGGTTAGCTATGGGTTAGGGTAAGGGAAGTGTTCGGTTAAGGTTAAATTTGGGTTAAGGTTAGGGTAAGGGAAGTGTTAGGTTAAGGTTAGGGTAAGGGAAGTGTTAGGTTAAGGTTAGCTATGGGTTAAGGTTAGGGTAAGGTAAGTGTTCGGTTAAGGTTAGCTGTGGGTTAGGGTAAGGGAAGTGTTAGGTTAAGGTTAGCTATTGGTTAAGGTTAGGGTAAGGGAAGTGTTAGGTTAAGGTTAGCTATTGGTTAAGGTTAGGGTAAAGGAAGTGTTAGGTTAGGGTTAGCTGTGGGTTAAGGTTAGGGTAAGGGAAGTGTTAGGTTAAGGTTAGCTGTGGGTTAGGGTAAGGGAAGTGTTAGGTTAAGGTTAGCTATGGATTAGGGTAAGGGAAGTGTTAGGTTAAGGTTAACTTTGGGTTAAGGTTAGGGTAAGGGAAGTGTTAGGTTAAGGTTAGCTTTGGGTTAACGTTAGGGTAAGGGAAGTGTTAGGTTAAGGTTATCTATGGGTTAAGGTTAGGGTAAGGGAAGTGTTAGGTTAAGGTTAGCTGTGGGTTAGGGTAAGGGAAGTGTTAGGTTAAGGTTAGCTATTGGTTAAGGTTAGATTAAGGGAAGTGTTAGGTTAAGGTTAGCTATGGGTTAAGGTTAGGGTAAAGGAAGTGTTAGGTTAGGGTTAGCTGTGGGTTAAGGTTAGGGTAAGGCAAGTGTTAGGTTAGGGTTAGCTGTGGGTTAAGGTTACGGTAAGGGAAGTGTTAGGTTAAGGTTAGCTTTGAGTTAGGGTAAGGGAAGTGTTAGGTTAAGGTTAGCTTTGGGTTAAGGTTAGGGTAAGGGAAGTGTTAGGTTAAGGTTAGCTTTGGGTTAAGGTTAGGGTAAGGGAAGTGTTAGGTTAAGGTTATCTATGGGTTAAGGTTAGGGTAAGGGAAGTGTTAGGTTAAGGTTAGCTGTGGGTTAGGGTAAGGGAAGTGTTAGGTTAAGGTTAGCTATTGGTTAAGGTTAGATTAAGGGAAGTGTTAGTTTAAGGTTAGCTATGGGTTAAGGTTAGGGTAAAGGAAGTGTTAGGTTAGGGTTAGCTATGGGTTAAGGTTAGGGTAAGGGCAGTGTTAGGTTAGGGTTAGCTGTGGGTTAAGGTTAGGGTAAGGGAAGTGTTAGGTTAAGGTTAGCTATGGGTTAGGGTAAGGGAAGTGTTAGGTTAGGTTTAGCTTTGGGTTAAGGTTAGGGTAAGGGAAGTGTTGGGTTAAAGGTTAGGGTAAGGGAAGTGTTAGGTTAAGGTTATCTATGGGTTAAGGTTAGGGTAAGGGAAGTGTTAGGTTAAGGTTAGCTGTGGGTTAGGGTAAGGGAAGTTTTAGGTTAAGGTTAGCTATTGGTTAAGGTTAGGGTAAGGGAAGTCTTAGGTTAAGGTTAGCTATGGGTTAAGGTTAGGGTAAGGGAAGTGTTAGGTTAAGGTTAGCTATGGGTTAAGGTTAGGGTAAGGGAAGTGTTAGGTTAAGGTTAGCTCTGGGTTAGGGTAAGGGAAGTGTTAGGTTAAGGTTAGCTATATGTTAAGGTTAAGGTAAGGGAAGTGTTAGGTTAAGGTTAGCTATAGGTTAAGGTTAGGGTAAGGGAAGTGTTAGGTTAAGGTTAGCTATTGGTTAAGGTTAGGATACGGGAAGTGTTAGGTTAAGGTTAGCTATGGGTTAAGGTTAGGGTAAAGGAAGTGTTAGGTTAGGGTTAGCTGTGGGTTAAGGTTAGGGTAAGGGAAGTGTTAGGTTAAGGTTAGCTATGGGTTAGAGTAAGGGAAGTGTTAGGTTAAGGTTAGCTTTGGGTTAAGGTTAGGGTAAGGGACGTGTTAGGTTAAGGTTAGCTTTGGGTTAAGGTTAGGGTAAGGGAAGTGTTAGGTTAAGGTTATCTATGGGTTAAGGTTAGGGTAAGGGGAGTTAGGTTAAGGTTAGCTGTGGGTTAGGGTAAGGGAAGTGTTAGGTTAAGGTTAGCTGTTGGTTAAGGTTAGATTAAGGGAAGTGTTAGGTTAAGGTTAGCTATGTGTTAAGGTTAGGGTAAAGGAAGTGTTAGGTTTGGGTTAGCTGTGGGTTAAGGTTAGGGTAAGGGAAGTGTTAGGTTAGGGTTAGCTGTGGGTTAAGGTTAGGGTAAGGGAAGTGTTAGGTTAAGGTTAGCTATGGGTTAGGGTAAGGGAAGTGTTAGGTTAAGGTTAGCTTTGGGTTAAGGTTAGGGTAAGGGAAGTGTTAGGTTAAGGTTAGCTATGGGTTAAGGTTAGGGTAAGGGAAGTGTTAGGTTAAGGTTAGCTGTGGGTTAGGGTAAGGGAAGTGTTAGGTTAAGGTTAGCTATTGGTTAAGGTTAGGGTAAGGGAAGTGTTAGGTTAAGGTTAGCTATAGGTTAAGGTTAGGGTAAGGGAAGTGTTAGGTTAAGGTTAGCTATTGGTTAAGGTTAGGATAAGGGAAGTGTTAGGTTAAGGTTAGCTATCAAATAAGGTTAGGGTAAAGGAAGTGTTAGGTTAAGGTTAGGGTTATGTTTAGATTGAGGTTAGGTTAGCTTTGGTATTTTTCTTGGCTTTTTCCCCATGTTGCAAACGCACAATATCACAACAATGAAATTGGGCCGTTGCAATGATGGTCCTGGAGCAACATGAATTATGATGCCGTGGGAACCACACCAACATGGCAACATCAGATCGTGCACGTGGAGAAAGAATTAGAAACAGAGCGAGATGGAGAAAGAGAGAAAATCAAGACAATGTCACGACAATCCGAAGATGACACTGAAAGGCGATCTTCTGTTTCCAGCACTTGCTCCCATAACAACAGTCGTGCAGGGCCCCAGACCCCATGGCTTGTCTGTAATGAATCATCTGTCCTCAAGGCTACACTTGAAAATACACACTTGTGCACACGTGAGCACAGGCCTGTGGCGACGTACATGTGTACATGCACATTCCCATGTTGGCACACATAAATAACACAAACGCACATATAAACATTGTGTGTGGCGCTGGCATCACAAATGGATTCGATACACACATTCTAGTGGGTACACACACACACACACACACACACACACACACACACACACACACACACACACACACACACACACCATGTCACCCTATGCTTGTGGGGACCCCTCATTGACCAAATTCATTCCCTAGCCCTTAGCCCTAACCATAACCATCACAACTACATGCCTAACCTTAAATTTTACCCTAACTTTAACCTAATCCTAATTCTAACCTTAATCCTAGACCCAAGTCCTAACCCTAAAATATACCATTTTCCTCATGGGGACCCATAAAATGTCCCCCACAAGGTAGATGGTTCCAGATTTTTGGTCCCCATTATGATAGAAAAATCTGGCACACACACACACACACACACAGAGAGGTATGTTTGTTCAAATTCAAATTCAAATGGCTTTATTGGCATGACGTTAACACTACATATTGCCAATGTTTGTTCTCCTTTAAGGCCAGATTGACTTTCAGAGTCCCCTGTTTACCGCTCAGGGAGCCGAAGCCAAGAGAAAAACACACTTGTTTACATCAAGAGGGTTGTTTTTCCTCCACAGGCCGAGGAACTGACAGAGGAGCAGATAGCGCCTCTAACCACCAGTAGAGGCAGTTAGCACCCTAAAGGCCTTTATTCACCGGGGAAGTTATTTTTTTTGTGCGAAATAATCACAATCAATCTATTTTTTTTTTAACTGCTGTTTTTGTCACGAGTACTTTAAATACAGAACTCAAATATTACACGGCGAAAAAGTGACGTCATTTATTATTATTTTTGGAACGAGGTCATTTTTTTCCGAGTTTTCGCACAGCAAATAAAGGCATCAACCAATCACATTGCATGGAACGGACGTTACGTCACAACCCCTAATGACAATGGTGGACCTGTTGACTGTTTTTCTCATCTCACCCTGTATGACAAAGGACACCAAAATTATAAAGACAATGAACTCAAGGACAACTTGTCGAGGAATATTGCCGAACAAGTAGGCTATCAGGATAGTGAGTAGCTTATGTAGTTTACTTTGGGATGTAGTGGAGTTGGTAGCAGTGCAACACTTCCTTGCCAACCCAAACTGGTCGCGGCGCACCACAATGGAGGAAATGCGCCCGGCGGAGGCCGGACCGGCAACGGGCGGCGGTCCCCCTCGTGACCCCGAAGAGGAAGAGTGGTCTGTCTGTGGACTGCAAGACTGCAAGAGAGGGGCGTAAGTGGGCGTAACTAAAAGTGCAGAGGTGAGCCACAAACATTATTTCAATGACTTGTACTATGGTGGTTATCTGTAAACTCTTTTTAGATATGATCGGAATACACTACTTTACAAAATATGTTATAACTAATTTGTTTGAACTAAACTTCACAAAAGCCAATGAGCCAATGACAACAAGTGCGGGTGGCCATTTTGTTTATTGACATCTCGTGTGGTTCTGTGTGATTTGCGCAAGTCACGCCCAACTCCGCACTTTAAATCACGCCCACTTTAAGTTACGCCCCTCTCTTGCAGTCTTGCAGTCCATGTTGAGCGAAGGGGAGAGAATAAGATACACTGCACCGCAGTACCTGATCCCGCCGGGTGGGGACCCCCTCGCATCTCGTCAATTTGCGACAGAAAGCTGGATTTCTGTCGCAAATTCGTATCGGTACCAGTGTGAATAGTTTTAATGTGAAATATTCGCAGGAGAGTATTTCGCATTTTCATGTTGTTTATTCGTCACGTCCCCGGAGTGTAAAGGCCCCAACGCTGCCATATTTGATTGATCACCAACGCTGATTACAGGTGTTGAACTACACCTGGATTGCTTGCTCTCTCTCTCTCTCTCTCTCTCTCTCTCTCTCTCTCTCTCTCTCTCTCTCTCTCTCTCTCTGTGGGTGTGTGAAATATAGAGAGCAGAGACAGAAAAAATGTTAGTGTGCGTGAGAGAGAGAGAATGGGAGATTGTAGGTGTGTGTATAGATACTTACATGTGTAAATTTGTGTGTGTGCGTGTGTGTTGTATGTATTTGTATGTCTGTGTTTTGGCAGGCATTCTCAAATGAGTGCATGTGTCCCAGCGCAGACTGGGCAAGAATATGCGTTTTCACTTGGTCCCAAGAAAAACAGAAAGGGCACTTTATGGGGACAGTCAGTCATACCTTTCAAGCAGGATCTGAGCACCAGGGGAATACCTGCCTGCCGTGCTAATGTTAAATTTGGAAAATTTTGGCCTGTGAATTTTGGAACAGTCAACAGGTGTTTTGGGCCACTCTGTTCAAAAGTAAAAGAGTCTCAAATTCCACACATGCTTGAAAGATCTTAAATCACACCCATGCCCGCTCTGCTGTCTTTGGCCTGTGGCAACCAGGATTTTGGACAAACCATCTATCAATGAAGAGGCTGTTCAGGGCTGAATTGGGGGCCCCTCTCTCTGTCTGTCTCTGTCTCTCTCTCCCTTTCTCCCTCTTTCTCTCCATCTACATGCCAGCTCTAACCCAGCTGTCCTGTCCAGAGAGCCATTTATCTTCCTCCTCACTGTTGCAAACAACTGGAGAACCAAGAGACAACAAAAAGAGACCGAAGCGAGCAGTTACACAAGAGCCAGTGATATGCTGTGCTAACTCAATGAACCACTCAGTCAAGTGCAATAATCAAGAACGATGCACGCAGGGCGTCCGGGTAGTGTACCGGTCTGTTCTGTTGCCTACCAACACAGGGATCGCCAGTTCGAATCCCCGTGTTACCTCCGGCTTGGTTGGGCGTCCCTACAGACACAATTGGCTGTGTCTGTGGGTGGGAAGCTGGTGGGTATGTGTCCTGGTCGCTGCACTAGCACCTCCTCTGGTCATTCGGGGCACCTGTTCAGGGGAGAGGGGGAACTGGGGGGAATAGCGTGATCCTCCCACACGCTATGTACCCTTGTGGAAACTCCTAACTGTCAGGTGAAAAGAAGCGACTGGCGACTCCACATGTATCGGCGGAGACATGTGGTAGTCTACAGCCCTCTCCGGATTGGCAGAGGGGGTGGACCAGGACAGCTCAGAGAGCGAGGTGATTGGCCAGGTACAATTGGGGAGGAAAAAAAGGGGGGGAGATGGAAAAAAAAGAACAACACGCTTATAACGTACATTATAAAAATCTAAAACACAAACAACGATGAACTGTTTGCTTGCGTTTAGTAAATATACTTTTGTGTCCAGCCCCCTCATGGTTGTTGAACACGTTGCCATCTAATCCTGCAGCCTGTTGGCTCTCCAGGTTTTTCTTAACCTCTAGTTTGAGAGCCAATGTCTCAATCACAACCGTTCGGTCCTTCACACCAGGAGATGCTGAGCGGCAAACTGTTGTACTATTGGCAAATGATGGATTATGAGAGGATAAGTGGGTGGTATGTGGCAATTAGATTACCATGGCGATGAGGATTTAGTTATCCCCGATGAATCAGCATGATATGCCATGTGTTACCGACCTATTTACCTAGGCTACACCCATTTGCACATGAAACTGCAACGCGCCGTCCACACACATTTTGCAAATAATGACAGATACCATGACAGGCCCTTGTTGTGACAATAAAACCATGCTGCAGTGTTGGTCATCAGTCCAAGCTGACGTTATTTTATATTCCTTTTGACACATGTAATCATGCGCTCTCTTCCTCCTCCCTCTAATTTTCTCTTATCCATATTCTCTCTCTCTCTCTCTTTTTTTTCCGTCCTTCACACACACATAAACGTACGACACACAAAAAAATTGCAAACACACAATCTTGCTCACATGCACATACACACACACATACACAAAGATGAAATCACAGGATGTGACTGTAAACACAAACAGGAACAGTTGATAGCCTGCGACAGAAGGGAGAGAAGAGACAGAAAAAAAGAGTATTTTTCACACTCGCACCATTGTACTCCCTGCCCAGTTCTTTCCCTCTCCTCTCCGCCCATCCTTCATTCTGCCGTCCCTCTGTCACTCTCTTTTTCTCTGACCTGGTGGCCTACTTCCTCTATTCTCACTATCTCGCCGGCCCTCCTCCATCCTGTTGCCTTGAGGCTCTGCGGAGTGAAGAAAGCTCCATCCATTCATTCCTCCATTCATCCTTTGCACTCTTCCTCTCTTGCCTTTCCGTCTATCTCCTTATCTCGAAACCGTCCTCCGTTGTCCTCTTGGATCACCGAAGCACAGTCTCTTCATCTTAACTTGTAGATAAAGACCTACCTAGGATGAACGATTTATTTTGGAAGTTGATCTCCAGTTGGTTTTCTATTCACGGTTCTGCCAGGTAGTTCATCGTGTTCACCTTTCTTGCCAAGTCTAAGCTGCTTGGTTAGAATAGCTGGCTAGGTGGCAGAGAGAACCACTACCTGGTAGACAGCCACTGCTGAGTTACGGAGAGGCCTCACTCTCATCTTAGCTGCATTTTTAAAGTCACATTTATTGCATTACACGACAGCATGCCTTATTGCTCTTGTTCTTCATTTTCTCATCCCTGGAATGAAGACCAACATCTTGTGGCTAATAGATACAGTAGATCATTTGAATGTTGTATTTGGTTCACAGGGATCTTTTGTCTGTTTGTGAGGAACTAGTCTTTGTTTATGTTTCCCCTCCTCTCCGTCTCTGTTTATTAGAGTCATATGGCGAGGGTTGTTTTGATTAATAACCGCAGATAGTAAAACAACGACCCCTGGTGATCACACTGTTATCCTGGCTGCTCAGGCTCCTTACATAATAGACTTCAGCCTGGCTGAGCAGCACAGAGCATCAGATGTAAATGAGACCATATACGGCAAGATTAATCTAATGAGAACATTATAATTCTGTGTGTGCAGAGCTCAGGGAATGAATGTTCTCTCTTGATTAATCAGGTGAACATACGCGATTAATGCACCTCACATTATGCAACCCTGCTGGCACAGAGACTGGGATCCAGTGTGTCAGAGCTGTTACTTCAGCTCACAGCTGTGTCATCGTCGTTTGGTCTTTGCGTTGCGTTTTGATGCGAGACCCTTAAACATTCCCGACAACACTTTTCTGAACTGTGACCCTACACAGTCTGTGTCATCTCAAATTCCCGAAGCGTGCCTTAATTTTCCAACATTTTAGTCTGCTAAATCGATGAAAATGTAATCACTGAGTCAGGCAGGCAGCATGTACCGAGTGTGCAGGAGGTTTGGAAACCTCAATAATTGGAAACCTGGAATAGGGCTACTTTTTTATCGAGACGGACGAAGAAAAAACTCAGACCTAACGCTGAACATTCATGCTAGTGGTCAAAAGGAAAAGGTGACATATTTTCCATGACAGAATATACAACAAAGGAGAAAACACTGAGACAGAGAGAATGAGATAATGGATAGAAACCCCGCTGGAGTCAGAGGGAGAGGGAAGGGGAGGGGGAGAGGGGAACGTACAAGGGAGGGAGGGGGCTAAAGGAGGAGAGAAATTGAGAAAGGGTGGGGGTGGGTGGGTGGGGGGGTATCTGTTCTGACCTACTTACAGCTCAGCGCTGAGGAAAAAAAAAACTCTGAACGGCTTCATAATCCAGCCGCCCCCTCACCTCCTCCAACACGTCCTACAGCACCACATATAGATCCACTGATGGGCATACATACAGCCATCGCCTTGTGTAATGACAGAGCACTCGGCAAACCTGTTACAACTGCAAGAATTAATTGCAGTGTCTGGCAGTTAAAACAATCCAGTGTGTTGTTTTTCAAGTACACAACTGGGAGCTTTTTTTATTAGTTTCCTGTGGACGACTAAAGAAACGTAAGGATGCCAAATTGAACTTTACCTTGACTTATTGATTGTTAAAACATATCCGTATCCTGGTTTGGATACCGTTTTGATAAGAACAATATAAATATTAATCATTTTATGAGTTAATTCATGTGATCACTGCTATTTAGTAACAGCACAGTTATCCTTTATGAACAGATATTACCGTTCATTGCAGGGTCTAGCACATTCGATTGCCTGAAGAATTTGGCTGTGGATATACAATTTCCTGTGTACAAAACCTTCAATAATTGTCAGAAATGTCTCCGGGACCTTTAATCTAGTCCTTGGCTACATTCAATATTGACAGAGAATAGATTTGTTTTATTGTTGTCCTCCGTCTAGCGCAAAACAACGTTAGCCAAGAAACATCAAATCCTTTTAAATGCCACAGCATGGACTAAACTCCCATCATCTCCCGCTCAGCACTAACACTTATAGCAGTCAAGACCCTGTATTGTTAAACTATGCTCTGGGCCCCAGAATGGGTCACAGACCTACTTCAGCGAGGTATCTGCATGACAAGAGTTACATTATGTATTAATAAGTTTTGGTCCAAGATTGAAAGGCTAAACTCCACATATGGGTCCCATTAGAAAGCATTAGATTAGATGATGGAACTGGTCTATTCAGAACTTTGAGAATTATGATGCTTACAAAAATAAAGTTTTCTGACTTTAGATTGCTACCCCTACAATCCTCCATAGCAAACAGTACCATATGTTTTGTCTCATCTAAAAAGGTCACATTTAGCTAAACGCAGTGTCCCTGCAAAGTTTGGCGCACACAATGTTTGTGTTAATTACATTACTTGGTGTGTAGAGTTTCTTATTGCATCACAAAGTATAAATAAACAATTCTAAATTACTGATACCTGAAACAAACCTTGTCAGACGTTCTGAATAATAGATGAAGCTCTGACAGAGGAGCTCGGCTGACCCTAGTTAGGATTTTTTTCCATTGTCAGAGAGACATTTTAGCATTTTCAGGCTACTGAACTAAAAGCACACAGTACACTAAATTCACTTAACTGTTATGCTGCCAATGAAATTGAATATATTTAGTCTGTGAAATGAGGCTGATCATGTAACACCCAGAAATTGGGACAGAAGACAGCAACAAAGATGGTCCTGTTGTGACGTTTTACAGACCTTGTGATTGTTCCGCATCTTGTGATCACAACTTGTGATTAGTTCTGTTATGTGTAGCTAAATGCATTAAATGAATCAAGTCACATAAAGAGGGAGAGAGAGAAAAACACAGAAACATAGCTAGTTAGCTAGCTAACTAGAGATAGCGATAGAAAGTCGTCATGTTTATTTTTATAGCCCTAGAGATCAGTTACTGTCCCGGAGGACTTTACACTCACATCACATTCACATTACAGTCTTAAAAATGGGTAAACACAGCAAACCACAATGTATGACAGATGAGGAAAGACTTTTCAGAATAACCTTTTCAGGGGAAAAAAAAGTGAGAGAAATCTCATGAGTATCAGAGCATGGATCCCTCTTCCAGCCAGGATGGATTAGCAGGCAAGTAGCTGCTGAGCGGGCAGAGCACACAATGTGGTTACAGATTTTCAAATGAACGCTCAATGAAGGCACTTAATGACCATAATACCTAGTAGCTAAATTATGCAAAACACATATTGTGAGATGCTGAGCATCGACTCAGAAGCACGACAAGCGTCCTCAGATGCTGTCGCGGTGCAGCATGTTCCCACGTATCGTCACGAATTGAGCACCACAGAGAACCTGGAAAAAAAGGACAGAGCTCGCATGAGCAGAGATGACAGGCCCAAACAAAACATTCACACAGACAGAAAGCGAGTGTGCAGGGTGAGAATGATGTGTAGCTGGACATATCACAAATGACGAAGAAGCAGTCATGAACAAAAAACAAAAACAAAAGGTAGGCAAGAGCCTCCAGAGAGGCAGGGGCTGGGTCAGTGGATGCTGTGCAGACAGAAGCCTTACCCCCCAATCACAACACTGCATCCAGCAGCAGAGCCTAATCCTGAAAGGAGGAGTTAAGGGAGCGAGTCCAGACATGTGATGAAGTCATACACTCATAGCAGTCATGTAGACAGGCTGAAAGTAGGTGAGAAAGCTGCAGAAGCTTTCAAGACATGTGAAGTTGGGGGCATTTGCATTGGTGAGATGTGGAGTTTCGTGTTAACTAGAAAGAGTAATCTTACCTTGCATTAAGACCGAGATGCTCCCAAAAAAGGAGGTATTGAGTCTAAGCTTCAACAAGGCAAAGTGACCCAGCAATAATAGCTAGTCAAATGATAATAAGTTGGTTTCAAGTTTAGATTTGAAAAAGACCACAGAATCAGTTTGTCTGATGATAGCAGGAAGACTAATCACAAGAAATCCCACTAAGCACAAGACCAGATTTCAATGTGGCGGTTATGTGTTAGCTATGTGTTATGTGTTAAAGAAATTAAACATGAATGACTGAATGAATGGAGAAATAAATGAAGGGATGGATGAGTAATTGGGCATTTACCTAACAAGTTGTTGCTGACAGAATGAATGAATGAAGTAAGTTGGAGGTTAACACAATCAGACATGAATCTGAATGCAACGGGGGGGGGGGGGGTAACTAAAGCCTATGGGGAAAAAGAAATAATTTAGGATAGCGCTTTTGCATCAACTCTCATATGCAGAATGCTTGGAAGAAAGTTTGTCCTACTTGTTTCTGTGGTGATGGATGGCTGAGGGGATATAGCAGGCTTTTCCAAGAGCCTCGAGCATGTTGAAGCAGACTTGGTGGACTTTGGGTTGCCGTGGTGACGGCCGGAGGAAAAGCATAGTTTCTGCGGTGATGGATGGCTGAGGCTGTAGGCAGGCTTTTCCAAAGAGCATCAGGCAAGTTGGAGCAGGCTCAGCTGTGGTAACAGCCAGAGGAGAACCGCTTTGAAAGAGTTGGTTCAGAGGGTCAACTGTGAGAATGGATCTACATTGGAGAGGCTCAGCTTAGTGGAAGCAACGTGGAAATAATACACACAATTGGCATGTGTTCCTAGTCTCGGTGCGTTCACTGAGAGGTGACAGGGTCTGATGCACGAGCCCTACTCTAACCACAAAAGTTACAAAAAAGTTTGCAATGCACAAAAATAGCAACAAAAACTGGCTTGCAGCAGCTAAACTGATGTTTTGGGCTTCCTTGCGGTCTTTGAATGTTGCTTTCTTGACGAGATTTTCGACTCGTCAGCAGAAGTTGAAAATACACATGAAAAAGGAGAGCCAAAAAGGGAAGAGGGCACTCAAAAGGTATAAACAATTTTTATAGTTGTAGGCGGGTGTTAACTGAAAGATGACACTTTTGTATGCTATGGAGGAACTCCCATGTGTCTTTCTTTCTTTGAGCAGAAAGACTGCCTTGCCTTCAAATAAAGGAGAACAATCTTATTAATGTCCTTTCAGGGGAGTATATTTGAAGGCTACATGCTTTTAGCTTTTAGCCTAGATTATCACTCATTTCTGTCATCAGCGTTGACATATGTAAATCTATGGGCAAAACACTCAGAAATCTCACAACATTAATCACACAGGTGAATACATATGAATATATAGTGAATATAAAGACAATAAAACCTTTATTCTCTAAGTTATGGCTAAGCAATAAGTGGAAGCAAATTATGTTTCAATTTTGCAATACATCAGTATTCAAATTATTACTAGATAAAGGATGATTAAATGATTATTTTTATTTTTTATTTTTTTTGGATTCCCCCTTCCCCCCCCCAATTTTACCTGGCCAATCACCCTGCTCTCTCAGCCAACTCGGTCACTGCTCCACCCCCTCTTGCCGATCCGGGGAGGGCTGCAGACTACCACATGCCTCCTCCGATACATGTGAAGACACCAGCCGCTTCTTTTCACCTGACAGTGAGGAGTTTCACCAGGAGGGCGTAGCATGTGGGAGGATCACGCTATTTCCCACGGTCTCCCCCCGAACAGGAGCCCCGACCAACCAGAGGCGGCACTAGTGCAGCGACCTGGACACATACCCACACCCGGCTTCCCACCCACAGACACGGTCAATTAAGTCTGTGGGGATGCCCGACCAAGCCGGAGGTAACACAGGGGTTCGAACCGGCGAGCCCCATGTTGGTAGGCAACAGAATACACTGCTACGCTACCAGGCCACTCCCCAAAATGATTAATTTTAAAGAAAATCAAGACATTAATGGTTATTCGGCCATTCAGACCCTTGTAATTCAGACCCTTGTCTTGTCAAAAATGGTCAGTAGGTAGATAGCAGTTTGGTCACATGGCAAACTGCCTTAAATCTCACTCAGTTAACTGGATTACCAGATGGTTAAACAGTTCGTTTATATTAATTCAGGCATGCACAGAACTAGGGAGAGTTACACTTAAGTCTTCCCAGGAATTACTAGCATTTGGCAAAGGCTCCAAGGATGTGGTGTGTGTGTGAGAGAGAGAGAGAGAGAGAGAGAGAGAGAGAGAGAGAGAGAGAGAGAGAGAGAGAGAGAGAGAGAGAGAGAGAGAGAGAGAGAGAGAGAGAGAGAGAGAGAGAGAGAGAGAGAGAGAGAGAGAGAGAGAGAATAAGACCTGTCTCCATCATATGGTGAGATTAGAGTTTCTGTCTTGTGTGGAGATATGATTAAATCCTCTTCAAGTTCAACTTTATTGTCATATGTAGGGCTGTGCGATATGACCAAAGTCTCATATCACTATATAGGTCATTCATATCATGATAACGATACATATCACTATATAGGTCATTCGTATCATGATCTACTACTACTACTACTACTTTCGGCTGCTCCCGTTAAGGGTCGCCACAGCAGATCATCCGTTTCCTTCTCTTCCTTCTGCATCTTCCTCTGTCACCAGCCACCTGCATGTCTTCCCTCACCACATCCATAAACCTCCTCTTTGGCCTTCCTCTTTTCCTCTTCCCTGGCAGCTCCATATTCAGCATCCTTCTCCCAATATACCCAGCATCTCTGCTCCACACATGTCCAAACCATCTCAATCTTGCCTCTCTTGCTTTGTCTCCAAACCGTCCAACTTGAGCTGTCCCTCTAATATAATCATTCCTAATCCTGTCCTTCGTCACTCCCAATGAAAATCTTAGCATCTTCAACTAACATACATACATACAACTATAACATAGCTGGTCTCAAAACCGTCTTGTAAACTTTCTCTTTAACTCTTGCTGGTACCCTTCTGTCGCAAATCACTCCTGACACTTTTCTCCACTCACCCCATCCTGCCCGCACTCTCTTCTTCACCTCTCTTTCACACACCTCGTTACTTTGACCAGTATTTGAACAGTATTTGAACAGTATTTAAACTCATACACCTGCGTCACCTCTACTCCTTGCATCCTCACCATTCCACTGTCCTCACTCTCGTTCACGCATATGTATTCCATCTTGCTCCTACTGACTTTCATTCCTCTTCTCTCCAGTGCATACCTCCGCCTCTCCAGGCTCTCCTCAACCTGCACCCTACTCTCGCTACAGATCACAATGTCATCTGTGAACATCATTGTCCATGGAGACTCCTGCCTGATCTCATCCGTCAACCTGTCCATCACCATTGCAAACAAGAAAGGGCTCAGAGCCGATCCTTGATGTAATCCCACCTCCACCTTGAACCCATCTGTCATTCCAACCGCACACCTCGCCATTGTCACACTTCCGTCATACATATCCTGCACCACTCCTACATACTTCTCTGCAACTCCCGACTTCCTCATACAATACCACACCTCCTCTCTCGGCACCCTGTCATATGCTTTCTCTAAATCCACAAAGACACAACGTAACTCCTTCTGACCTTCTCTATACTTCTCAATCAACATTCTCAAAGCAAACATCGCATCTGTGGTGCTCTTTCGTGGCATGAAACCATACTGCTGCTCACTAATCATCTTAACCTAGCTCTATTACTCTTTCCCATATCTTCATGCTGTGGCTGATCAACTGTATACCTCTGTAGTTGCTACAGTTCTGCACATCGCCCTTGTTCTGTTAAATCGGTACCAGTATGATGCTTCTCCATTACTCAGGCATCCTCTCACTTTCCAAGATTGTGTTAAACAATCTAGTTAAAAACCCCACTGCCATCCCTCCTAAACATCTCCATGCCTCCACAGGTATGTCATCTGGACCAACTGCCTTTCCACTCTTCATCCTCTTCATAGCTTCCCTCACTTCTTCCTTGCTAATCCACTGCACCTCTTGATTCACTATCCCCCCATCATCCAACCATCATCTCTCTCTCTCTCTCTCTCTCTCTCTCTCTCTCTCTCTCTCTCTCTCTCTCTCTCATTTTCTTCATTCATCAGCCCCTCAAAGTACTCCTTCCACCTTCTCAGCACACTCTCCTTGCTTGTCAGCACATTTCCATCTCTATCTTTGATCGCCCCAACTAACTGCACATCCTTCCCATCTCGGTACCTCTGTTTAGCCAATCGGTACAAGTCCTTTTCTCCTTCCTTAGTGTCTAACCTCTCATACAACTCACCATATGCCTTTGCCTTTGCCACCTCTTTCTTCACTTTACGCTGCATCTCCTTGTACTCCTGTCTACTTTCTTCATCTTTGCCAACCTCTTCCTCTGTATAATTTGCTGTACTTTCTCATTCCACTACCAAGTCTCCCCGTCTTTCTTCCTCTGTCCTGATGACACACCAAGTACCTTCCTAGCTGTCTCCCTCACTATTTCTGCAGTGCTTGCCCAGCCATCTGGCAACTCTTGACTACCACCCAGTGTCTGTCTTAACTCCTCCTTGAACTCCACACAACATTCTTCCTCCTTCAACTTCCACCATTTGATCTTTGGCTCCGCCTTCACTCGCTTCCTCTTCTTGGTCTCCAAAGTCATCCTACAGACCACCATCCGTTGCTGCTTAGCTGTGTTTTCCTGTCACCACCTTGCAGTCTCCAATCCCTTTTAGATCGTGTCTTCTACATAAGATACAGTCCACATGTGTGCACTTTCCTCTACTCTTGTACATCACCCCGTGTTCCTCCCTCTTCTTGAAATATGTATTCACCACAGCCATTTCCATCCTTTTCACAAAATCCACCACCATCTATCCTTCCACATTTCTCTCCTTGACACCATACCTGTCCATCATCTTCTCATCACCTCTGTTCCCTTCACCAGCATGTCCATTGAAGTCCGCTCCAATCACCACTCTCTCCTCCTTGGGTACCCTCTCCACAATGTCATCCAACTCACTCCAGAATTCTTCTTTCTCTTCCATCTCATACCCAACTTGTGGGGCAAATGCGCTGATAACGTTCATCAATATACAGTGCATCCGGAAAGTATTCACACCCCTTCACTTTCCCCACATTTTGTTATGTTACAGCCTTATTCCAAAATGGATTAGATTCCTTTTTTTCTCATCAATCTACACACAATACCCCATAATGACAGAGTGAAAAAGGTTTTCTAGAAATTTTTGCAAATTTATTAAAAATAAAAAACTGAAATATTGCATGTACATAAGTATTCACACCCTTTGCTATGACACTCAAAATTGAGCTCAGGTTCATCCTGTTTCCACCCATTATCCTTGAGATGTTTCTACATCTTGATTGGAGTCCACCTGTAGTAAATTCAATGGATTGGACATGATTTGGAAAGGCACACACCTGTCTATATAAGGTCCCACTGTTGACAGTGCACGTCAGAGCAAAAACCAAGCCATGAAGTCAAAGGAATTGTCTGTGAACCTCCAAGACAGGATTGTATCGAGGCACAGATCTGAGGAAGGGTAAAAAAAATTCTACAGCTTTGAAGGTCCCGAAGAGCACAGTGGTCTCCATCATTCGTAAGTGGAAGAAGTTTGGATCCACCAGGACTCTTCCTAAAGCTGGCCGCCCAGCCAAACTGAGCAATCGGGGGAGAAGGGCCTTGGTCAGGGAGGTGACCAAGAACCCGATGGTCACTCTGACAGAGCTCCAGCATTCCTCTGTGGAGATGGGAGAACCTCCCAGAAGGACAACCATCTCTGCAGCACTCCACCAATCAGGCCTTTATGGTAGAGTGGCCAGACGGAAGCCTCTGCTCAGTAAAAGGCACATGACAGCCTGCTTGGAGTTTGCCAGAAAGCACCTAAAGGACTGTCATACCATGAGAAACAAGATTCTCTGGTCCGATGAAACCAAGATTGAACTCTTTGGCCTGAATGCCAAACGTCACGTCTGGAGGAAACCAGGCACCTCTCATCACCTTGCTAATACCATCCCTACAGTGAAGCATGGTGGTGGCAGCATCATGCTGTGGGGATGTTCTTCAGCGGCAGGAACTGGGAGACTAGTCAGGATCGAGGGAAAGATGAATGGAGTAAAGTACAGAGAGATCCTTGATGAAAACCTGCTCCAGAGCGCTCAGGACCTCAGACTGGGGCGAAGGTTTACCTTTCAACACGACAACGACCCTAAGCACACAGCCAAGACAATGAAGGAGTGGCTCCGGGACAAGTCTGTGAATGTCCTTGAGTAACCCAGCCAGAGCCCAGACTTGAACCCCATTGAACATCTCTGGAAAGACCTGAAAATAGCTGTGCAGCGACACTCCCCATCTAACCTTACAGAGCTCGAGAGGATCTGCAGAGAAGAATGGGAGAAATACGCCAAATATAGGTGTGCCAAGCTTGTAGCTTCATACCCAAGAAGACTTGAGGCTGTAATCGCTGCAAAGGGTGCCTCAACCAAGTACTGAGTAAAGGGTGTGAATACTTATGTACATGCAATATTTCAGTTTTTTATTTTTAATAAATTTGCAAAAATTTCTACAAAACCTTTTTCACTTTGTCATTATGGGGTATTGTGTGTAGATTGATGAGAAAAAAAGGAATTTAATCCATTTTGGAATAAGGCTGTAACATAACAAAATGTGGGGAAAGTGAAAGGGTGTGAATACTTTCCGGATGCACTGTACCTTTGATTTCCAGCTTAATACTCATCACTCTGTCTGACACTCTTCACCTCCAGCACACTCGTGACATACTCTTCCTTCAGAATTACCCCTACCCCATTTCGCCTCCCATTCTCACCATGGTAGAAGAGTTTGAACCCAACTCCGATACTCCTGGCCTTACTCCCCTTCCACCTGGTCTCTTGCACACACAGTATACCTACCTTTCTTCTTTCCATCATATCAGCCAGCTCTCTCCCTTTACCAGTCATAGTGCCAACATTCAAAGTTCCGACTCTTACCTCCACACTCCTACCATTCCTCCTCTCTCGCTGCCTCTGGACATGCCTTCCCCCTCTCCTCCTTCGCCCAACAGTAGCATAGTTTCCACTGGCACCCTGCTGGTTAACAGTACCGGTGATGGTGATCGGTATCCCGGGCCTCGACCAATCTGGTATGGAAATCTTATTTATAATCCGCATATTTGATATGGCAAAGATTTTATGCCGGATGCCCTTTCTGACGCAACCCTCCCCATTTATCCGGGCTTGGGACCGGCACTAAGAACACATTGGCTTGTGTATCCTCAGTGGCTGGGTTTAATCATGATATGAATGACCTATATAGTGATATGTATCGTTATCATATCATGATAACGATACATATCACAATATAGCACATTTTCTGTAAATTCAATTAATAGTTTATATAAAATGACCACATGGAAAGGCCTATTTCTTTTGAATTATATACTTGACAAATAAAAGGTACTTACTCATAATTGATTATTTTCCTTCTTTTATTTAGAACCTTTGTGCAAATTGACATGATTCTTGCGTAGGTTGTAAAAGAGGCGAGTGGTGTTTGAGTCTGTTGTAGGGACCAGCATGCGGCATATTTTGAAAGGGCAGTTTTCTGGTCCGTGTCAGAATTATCATACCCAAACCACGTCCATACGATAGAAGTAGCCCCTCTTTCAGGTACAAGCTCCTCGTTTTGTCCTGGCTGGTTGGAGTCCTTCTGTTCGGAATTACCCCGTTCTCTGTTATGTTCACTGTCCTCCATGTTTGTTTGTATTGAGCAAATTTCCTGCCTACGTCTGTGCTGTGCAAAGAGCGGAGTCGTCCAAATGACGAAAAATATTGCCATAAAGAGTGTGATTTGCGACACAACAAAATAAATGATAGAGCTTAATATGAAATGATAGTTTTCTATCGTCACACGATATATGTCGTCATATTGCACAACCCTAGTCAGATGTATTTAGAATACAATGAAATGCTTTTCTCTGGCTCTCTGCCTTAATACAAGGGACACAAAGACAAAGGACACAAAAACCCCAAAAACAAACACATACTACAGACCTACACAGACTATGTACACAGTGAATTCACACATTATGTACACAACATGGAAACGTACACGATAACACAACAATGTGAGGTGCATATGGGTGCGTCAGCTGTTCAGCAACCTAACTGACTGTGGAAAGAAACTATTACTGAGATGGGTGTAGTTTGATTTGATGCTACAGTAACGCTTTTTAGATGGAAGGAGAACAGAACATGAGCGGGGTGGCTGGTGTCCGTAATGATGTTTTGGGCTTTCCTTTTGCAGCGAGTGGTATAAACATTATGAAGTTATGGTGGTTCCATGCCAGTGATTTTTGCTGCTGGTTTTACAGTCCTTTGAATCAGTCTGCAGCCCTGAGCTGTCAGGTTACCAAACCACACCGTGGTACAGCCTGTCAAGACATTCTCCATGGTACTGCCATAAAAGTTCCTAAGAGTTTTGGTACTCATACCAAAACTCTTGAGACGCCTCAGAAAATACAGTCTCTGCTGTGCCTTCTTGAGGATGCAATTGGTGTTGAGAGACCATGTGAGGTGCTCTGTGATGTGTAAACCGAGAAATCTAAAACTATCCACAATTTCAACAGATGGATCATTGATGGAAATAGGAATGTGATTTTTCTCTGGTTTTTCTAAAGCTGGGTGGCACAGTGGTTAGCGCAGTCACCACACAGCAAGGTCCTGGGTTCGAGCCCTGGGGTCGTCCAACCTTGGGGGTTGTCCCAGTTCGTCCTCTGTGTGGAGTTTGCATGTTCTCCCTGCGACTGTGTGGGTTTCCTCCCACAGTCCAAAGACATGTAGGTCAGGTGAATCGGCAATACTAAATTGTCCCTAGGTGTGAATGTGTTTGTGTGTGTGTGTGTGTGTGTGTGTGTGTGTGTGTGTGTGTGTGTGTGTGTGTGTGTGTGTGTGTGTGTGTGTGTGTGTGTGTGTGTGTGTGTGTGTGTGTGTGTATTGGCCCTGGGTGATGGCCTGGTGGCCTGTCCAGGGTGTCTCCCCGCCTGCCACCCAATGACTGCTGGGATAGGCTCCAGCATCCCGGTGACCCTGAGAGCAGGATAAGTGGTTCAGATAATGGATGGATGGATGTTCTAAAGCCAACAATGATTTATTTTGTCTTATTGACATATAGTGAGAGGTTGTTATCATGGCACCATACAGTTAAATCTTCCACTTCCCTCTTATAGGCCCTCTCATCGCTGTCGCTTAGTCCAATCACTGTGGTGTCATCTGCAGATTTAATGATGCTGTCGTTGTCTTGCTGTGATAAACAGTGATGATGACCTGGAAAGGCCGTTATGTGGTCCATGTGAATCTGATAACCATGTCTGGTTAATGTCACTTTGGCACCTTTTTGCAATGTGAATAGCAGGCCACTGCAGCTACTTTATCTGCCAACTTGAAGACAGTTGTCATTTTCCACTGAAGTGACCGATTGAGTTCATTGAGCAGGTTGAATATGTCGCACAAGTAAGCGAGTTTTGCGACCCATTCCTCGTCACTGAAATGTGCTGCCAGCGGTGACTTTTTTTCTGAGAGAAATCTCTGCAGCAGCTCCCATAATTCAAACACTCTGGCCAGCGATCTCCCTCGGGATAACCATCTTATTTCTGTGTATAAGAGAAGGTGTCTGTACTCCGCGTCCATCTTCTCACAAAGCTGCTCGAACAGGCGCGAGTTAAGGGCGTGTGCTCTGATGTCGTTGCCACGTGTGTGTGTGTGTGTGTGTGTGTGTGTGTGTCTGTCTGTCTGTCTGTCTGTCTGTCTGTCTGTGTGTGTGAGTGTGCCCTTATGCACACACAAGCAGAATATCAGGTTAAACCATATAATGTTCCTGGAAGAATCCAAACTTGTATGCATGGGCTCGCTACATATGTTTAAACTGATGCTTGTGTTGCTGGGCCAGCAGCATCTCTGTTTTGTTGGAATTAAGAAATAGGAAACTAGATGACACTGAATTGTTGACTGGAGAGTGATGTTGCAGGTACATAAATATAACTGAGTGTCGTTTTCATGGCAGTAAGAACTGACTCCATAACTGCAGGTAATTTGGCCAAGAGGTAGACAACATAAAGAAAAAAGCAAAGGGGCAAGAAATAAGCCCCTGGGAATGCCAAGGTTCACCACAGATATTCAGAGGTAGCGTTGTTGTCATAAAAGACCGTGGTGTTCTTCCAGATAGACTTGATTTCCCCCCCCCCCTTTTTCCCAATTGTACTTGGCCAATTACCCCACTCTTCCGAGCCGTCCCGGTCGCTGCCGCACGCCCTGTGCCAACGCGGGGAGGGCTGCAGACTACCACATGCTTCCTCCAATACATGTGGAGTCGTCAGCAGCTTCTTTTCACCTGACAGTGAGGAGTTTCGCCAGGGGGATGTAGCATGCGGGAGGATCACGCTATTCGCCCCAGATCCCCCTCCTCCCTGAACAGGTGCTCCGACCGACCAGAGGAGGCACTAGTGCAGCGACCATGACACACACCCACATCCCGCTTCCCACCCACAGACACGACCATTTGTGTCTGTAGGGACGCCCGACCAAGCCGGGGTAACACAGGAATTCGAACCGGTCCCCATGTTGGTAGGCAACAGAATAGGCCGCTATGCCACAAGGATGCCCGATAGACAGGATTTAAACCAAGAAAGAGCCAGTCCAGAGCCGAGGGTGTAGTTCTTGGGGCTATGGTCGATAGTTTCAAAAGCCACACCGAGGTCAAATAACAATCAGAATCAGAATCAACTTTATTGGCCAAGTGTTGCCTATGCACACAAGGACTTTGACACATAACACCTTATCTGTACTGCGCTACCACAGCACACAACAAACAGCACAAACAAAACCCAACAGGGTAAGACAAGTGGAAGGGCCAGTCCAATGACCATTAACTCTGAGTGTCTGACACTCTGAGGGAGGAGTTGTAAAGTTTGATGGCCACAGGCAGGAATGACCTCCTGTGGCACTCTGTAGTGCATTTCGGCAGAATGAGTCTATCACTAAAAGTACTCCTGTGCCAAACCAGCACGTCATGGAGTTGGTGGGAGACATTGTCCATGATGGCACATAATTTCAACAGCGTCCTCCTCTCAGAAACCACTGCCAGAGAAACCAGTTCCACCCCCACAATGTCACCGGCCTTGCGGATCAGTTTATTGAGCCTGTTTGCATCTGCTACCCTCAATCTGTTACCCCAACAGTAAACAGAAGAGCACTGGCCACCACAGACTCATACCACATCCTGAGCATTGTCTGGCAGGTTTTGAAGGACCTCAGCCTCCTCAAAAAGTAGAGACTGGTGTCATGTCCCTCCTCAGATCAACATGACACCAGTGACCCCTGACTCCATCCAGGAGGTCAGTGTGGACACTGTGGAATACTACAAGTACCTGGGGGTGTATATAGACAATAAACTGGACTGGGCTAAGAACACTGATGCCCTCTACAAGAAGGGACAGAGCCGTGTCTACTTTTGTAATAACTACACAAAATGCCATGGGGGTTCCGTTGCCTACCAACACTGGGATCGCCAGTTCAAATCCCCGTGTTCCCTCCGGCTTGGTCAGCTGTCCCTACAGACACAATTGGCTGTGTCTGCAGGTGGGAAGCCGGATGCGGGTATATGTCCTGGTCGCCGCACTAGTGCCTCCTCCGGTCGACCAGGGCGCCTGTTAAGAGAGGAGGAGGAACTGGGGGGAATAGCATGATCCTCCCACGCGCTACGTTCCCCTGGCGAAACTCCTCACTGTCAGGTGAAAAGAAGTGGCTGGCGACTCCACATGTATCGAAGGAGGTATGTGGTAGTCTGCAGCCCTCCCTGGATCGGCAGAGGGGGTGGAGCAGTGACGGGACGGCTCGGGAGAGTGGGGTAATTGGATGGGTACAATTGGGGAGAAAAGGGGGCGAGAAATGCCACGGGGGAAACACACATGCTCATAAACACATGTATCCATCACCCATGCAACACATATACACACACAGCACACAGGTCGATGCAGTGACACATACTTCAGTGCCTCCCTCCAGGTTTGTGGGGTTCAGCTTGTCTTCTTTTGGATTATCACATTTCCTCCAGTGGCACCAGTGACATAATATAATCTCATCCCCTGCTGGAGCCGCTAGATCAAATGTATGAACCAATGGAAATTCACTGTCACTTCTGCTGATGAGGTCAATCAGCTGCTAACCTGTATCACCATGGAAACTGAGATTGTCATGCTCTGTATGGCAAACATGGTAACAGGAATATGGCTCTTTACACGTTTTACAAAAACCAATCTGCATAAAAACATGCAATTTTTATGCAAAAAAAAATGCTTTGAACAGTTTGACAAAGGAGAGAAAATCTATTGAATTGTGCATTGGCCTATAAAAGTAAAATTGACTTGACTTGTGCATGGATCTATTCAAACTATTTACATCTTCATATATGTAACATACATATTCTTACCAGTTTTACTCATTTAGGTCCTTGTATTAAGTTTGGTCATAGTTATAAAGTATGTGCATATCGCATTGAAAGTAATCGATTCTGGAGGATAACAAGCTGACCCTCATGGCGAGTGTGTGGCTGGAAGAGTCTTAGTAGATATTTTATCACACCTGTTCAGACGTCTCACCACTCAGGCTCTTCTAGCTGCTGGAGAAATTGTAGCTCCCAGGAAGCCAACCACTACCACTTGTTTTGGGCCTGCCCAAAAGTAAACACCTTTTGGCGTAGGATTTATATAGAATTAGTGACTATATTTGGGGCAAAAATTACTTATTATTGGGGGGCATCCGGGTGGTGTGGCGGTCTATTCCATTGCCTACCAACACGGAGACTGCTGGATTGAATCCCCGTGTTACCTCCGGCTTGGTCGGGCGTCCCAACAGACACAATTAGCCGAGTCTGCGGGTGGGAAGCTGGATGTGGGTATGTGTCCTGGTCGCTGCACTAGCGCCTCCTCTGGTCGCTCGGGGCGCCTGTTCGGGGGGGAGGGGGAACTCGGGGAAATAGCGTTATCCTCCCATGTGCTACGTCCCCCTGGCAAAACTCCTCACTGTCAGGTGAAAAGAAGCGGCTGGTGACTCCACATGTATCAGAGGAGGCATGTGGTAGTCTGCAGCCCTCCCTGGATCGGCAGAGGGGGTGGAGTAGTGACTGGGACAGCTCGGTAGAGTGGGGTAATTGGCCAAGTACAATTGGGGTGAAAAGGGGGGCGTCCAAAAAAAAAAAGGAATAATAATTGTGATGAACTCCTCTTTGGTCTATTACATGCAACACCCACAAACTTTAACACAAGTTATTTGGAATATTGAGCGTAGTTGCTAGAAAAGCAATTACAAAGAAATGGCTTAAGCCAGACATCCCATCTACAGAGGACTGGTATCATATTATTTATGACATTTTTGTGATGGAAAGAATCACCTTCTCCATGAGGCTTGAGGAAACTAAATTTGAGGAAATTTTGGAGAAGTGGAAATTGTACATTTCCCCAAAAGTCCTTCTTTTGTTTAAATTTGTTGATGTAAGTATTGTTTTTGTACTTTTTCTTTCCTTTTTTTCTTTTATCTGAAATGGAAAAACACTCCATGTTCTGTTTTTGTGTTCTATAATTACTCTGTAATATGCAGAAAAGATGGATCACTTTGTAAAAGTATCCAAGTAAAGACGATTTTGTGAAAATGATGTTAATATGTGATTCCAGGCATCCAGGTGGTGTGGTGGTCTATTCTGTTGCCTATAACACGGGGATCGCGAGTTCGAATCCCCGTGTTGCCTCCGGCTTGGTCGGGCGTCCCTACAGACACAATTGGCCGTGTCTGCAGGTGGGAAGCCGGATGTGGGTATGTGTCCTGGTCGTTGCACTACCGCCTCCTGTGGTCGGTCGGGGCGCCTGTTCAGGGGGGAGTGGGAACTGGGGGGAATAGCGTGAACCTCCCACGCACTACGTCCTCCTGGTGAAACTCCTCACTGTAAGGTGAAAAGAAGCAGCTGGTGACTCCACAAGTATCAGAGGAGACATGTGGTAGTCTGCAGCCCTCCCCGGATTGGCAGAGGGGGTGGAGCAGCGACCGGGATGGCTCGGAAGAGTGGGGTAATTGGTCAAATACAATTGGGGAGAAAAAGGGGGACCCCCCCCCAAAATATGTGATTCCAAATAAGAAAAAAAAACAAAGGAAGTAATCGATTCTTTCTAAATCTGTGGCGTTGTTTTGAGGGTTATGGCTGGTGTCAACATGGTCATTTAACCTACTACTTACTGGCTGGTCTTCCCACTGGGATAACGTGAATCAATGTGGCCCTAATATCTGATATCACATTTCATGTCCAGAGTACATGAATGCATTCACACCAGAGAAGGGTGTTGTGTAAGGAAGATGTTTTGTTGTAAACCAAGAAAAAGGGCTTTTGTTGACATGCTTTGTAATTGTCAATCCGCAATCTTTTTTGCTCTTTATCTCACACTGTACAAGGTCATGGAGACACAATAGATGCCGCTTGTCATTCTATATGATGCATACAGCGGCTCAGAGCAGCAGTGAATAGAGGGCGGACTAGGATAGCGATGATATAATGTGGTATATAGAATATCATGGAAACTTCGTTAATAGAAACCCATACACCCGGACGTGCATTCAGCTTGACTGAATACAAACACGCACCCTTGATACAGACACACACACACACACACACACACACACACACACACACACACACATATTCAAACCAAAATTCATACAATGCTACAATACATAGAAGCATTATTGTACCGTCCATGCAATCGTGATTCCTTTGTGGACTGGTATTTCTCAGCCATTTCATAAACCAGTCCGGCATCTCAAGACTATTTTCTTTTTTAATGTTTGGGTCACTTGAGAAGAAGTGGACAGACAGGCAGACCCGGTCGGTGACCTGTGAGGATACTTTACCCGTAAATCTTGGTTTAAATCTCATTTTCACCGGGTTTCTGTACACGGACAGACGGCGGTATGACAGGCTGCAAGATAAGGTAAGGCCAATCACCTTGCGTGATCTCTGGGAGATGGGGAAGGGGTCACTTTTCAATTACTCCGGCCCTCCTTGTGTTACCGCATGACAACTCTGCAGCTAATCACCGAGAGCGGCCCTGACACACTGACACACATTTGCAGCCACAGCAGAAATACATCCATACGTCTTGTCTTTCAAGGGCACGGCCACCATAGACACAGAAGCATTGTGTTCGTGCATATGTGCATGCATGTGTTTTTGGAATAGATCACTTTAAATAAAAAAAAAACAGGATAATCAACTCAAAGTTCATCTGTCTAGGCAGCTTTTTGGAGCTTTGATTTTTTTCAAGAGTACACACCCAAAACATGTACCGCATGAGAAATCTCTACTAACCACCAAAACCATCAAGGTATTTCCGAACCAGAAGCCATGGCTGGACAGGAATGTGCAGTCTCTGCTCAGGGATCGAGATGCTGCCTTCAGGACAGGTGACATGCTGGCCTACAAAAATGCCTGGAGGGACTTGAAAAAGGGTATTAGAGAGGCTAAATGCAGGTACAAGCAGTGCATTGGGGGGCACTTCACACATAACAACAACCCCCGGAGCATGTGGAGAGGTATTAAAAACATAACAGATTACAAATGCAGCACCCCACACACATCACCCGTGACAGTGCACTCCCCGACACGCTTAACCAGTTCTTTGCACACTTTGAAACACAGCTCAGCGGAGTGAGGGCCCACATGACCCTGCCCAAGGAGGAGCATGCACTTGTCCTACAGCACCATCAGGTGAAATCCAGTCTGAGCAGAATCGACATCTTCAAAGAGGCAGGACCAGACAGAGTGTCAGGCCGCACACTGAAGACATGTGCTGACCAACTAACAGGGGTGTTCACCGACATCTTCAACCTCTCCTTACGACAGGCTGTTGTTCCCACCTGCCTTAAATCCACCACCATTGTACCTGTACCCAAGATGACAGCAGTCAACTGCCTCAATGACTATCGCCCAGTTGCCCTGACCCCAATTATTATGAAGTGCTTTGAGAGGATTATACTCGCTCACATCAAGGACATCATCCCCACAGATCTGGACAGCCACCAATTTGCCTATTGGGGGAACAGGTCTATGCAGTCTCAATTACACTTCATAAAGCCCTGTCCCGCCTGCAGCATCCAAACACATATGTCAGGATGCTTTTTATTGACTTTAGCTCCGCTTTCAATACGATAAACCCCCATAAACTGGTACACAAACTCAGCAACCTGGGATTAACCACTTCACTCTGTTCATGGATTATGGACTTCCTCACTCACAGACCACAAAATGTCAGGATAGGTAAACATACATCTTCAACCCTCATCCTGAACACAGGTGTGCGGCAGAGCTGTGTGCTCAGTCCAGCCCTCTTCACCCTTTTCACCCACAATTGTACCCCCATTCACTCCTCCAACACTATAGTGAAGTTTGCTGATGACACCACTATAGTGGGACTCATACCCAACAAAGAGGAGACACACTACAGAGAGGAAGTCCAACATCTGGCTCGGTGGTGTTCGGACAATAACCTGGTCCTGAACACCAGTAAAACAAAGGAGATCATTGTGGACTGTAGGAGATCCAGGAAGACCACCCCACCCCCACAGCACATAAATGGTGAAGAGGTGCATATTGTGGATAACATCAAATTCCTGGGAATCCACATAACCAAAGAACTCACATGGTCACTCAACACCTCCCACCTGATGAAGAAGGCACAACAGAGGCTTTTCTTCCTCAGGAAATTTAAACAAGCTGGTCTCCCTTCTAAGCTGCTGGTCAACTTTTACCCTCTGTCAGTGTGTCACAGTGTGGTATGCCAGCTGCACAGCAGAGAACAGGAAGGACTTGGCCCGGGGTGGTAAAGACAGCACAGAGGATTGTGGGAGCTGTGCTCCCAAACCTGGATGCTGTGTATGCTGGCCGCCTACAGGGGAAAGCCAGCAACATCAGCAAAGATGCAACACACCAAGGTCACTGTCTGTTCGTTCCCTTGCCATCAGGGAAAAGATACCGCACCATCAAAACCCGGACTAACAGGCTGAGGAACAGCTTCTTCCCCAGAGCTGTAGTCTCCATTGCCCCCCCCCCACACACACACACACGCACAGGCATTTGCCTATAGCTGCTGAGGACTAACTGGTCCTAAAGCCGCTGCACTATGGACAACTATGTGCAATAACCCCATGCACTATTTTGAACTTTAAAAGCCGCTGCTATCTTTTATTGTCTTATCATCATTTTTACTACCTCACTTGTTTATACTAAATGTTGTTTGTCCTTGTTTTTATCTTGTTTTTTTTTAATCATTTACTTTGTCTAGTGTTGTTGGTCTGAGAGTCACCAAACAAAAATTTGTTGTGTGTACACATGACAATAAAGTATCTTATCTTATCTACTCAACTCAACTTCTCTAATGATTCTTTTTTTCTCTCCCCAATTGTACCCAGCCAATTATCCCACTTTTCCAAGCCATCCCGGTTGCTGCTGCACCCCCTCTGCCGATCCGGGGAGGGCTGCAGACTACCACATGCCTCCTCCGATACGTGTGGAGTCGCCAGCCGCTTCTTTTCACCTGACAGTCAGGAGTTTCACCAGGGGGATGTAGTGCATGGGAGGATCACGCTATTTCCCCCAGTGCCCCCCCCCCCCAAACAGGCGCCTTGACCGACAAGAGGAGGCGCTAGTACAGCAACCAGGACACATACCCACATCCGGCTTCCCAATTGTGTCTGTAGGGACGCCCGGCCAAGTCAGAGGTAACACGGGGATTCAAACCGGCAATCCCCGTGTTGGTAGACAACGCAATAGACTGCTACGCTACCCAGACGCCCCTTTCAACTTCTCTAATGATAACGTACTTTTCAGTTTATTCTTGGGTTACAGGGACAAGCACAGCTGTATTTTTATCTCGCTCGTAAAAAAAGTAGGTTTTTGCATAGGCACAGACATCTGGGGCAACCCAGTCAAAGCAAACACGTTTCAAATTGAGGCAGGGATTCATTCATTCCGTAAATCGACAGTGTTGTTGGAACAGTGAGGGTTCAGTCCAACTCTTTTCACTATCTATCCATTTATTTTCCATACGTTTGCAATATACCGACCTCTGAACCAGGTATCCATAGAAACGCCGCGATGGCCCTCCAACCCACTTATCTGGACAATGGCAGAAGCCACACATAATCTCAGCTTCACACACAACAGATAAACACCTTTGTGTGATAAATGGAGGAACAAAAATTAGGACATTTTGCCCAGGAAATTGGGAGAGAGAATGATGGGGCAAGGAGGTGGCAATGAAAAGAGTGTGGGGGGGGGGGGGGGGGGAGAAAGAGAGTGCGAGAGAGAGAGCCCGAATGGAAGGAAGCTCTACTTACCCAGCATTATGGGAGCGACTTGTATGACGGCCGACAAAGGCGCTGGAGGCGCCGGATTCACATGACAAAACAATAATCCTATATGTCCTAAAACGATTTAACTCATGTAATTGTGCAGAGAGATGCCTGGATTAAAGGATTGTACTATGGTTAAAAAATTAAACTATATGGCAGATTCACATACTTTATAGTCCACATCATTTATTTAATCTTCAGATATGTATAAAATACTCTTAACCACTCCAAGTAGGGTTAAAGCTGAGCTGAATAGTTCCCAGGCACGACTGGGGTTTGGGATTTTATGCTCAGTGTTCTTACGTGGAGCTGGATGAATGACACAATGCAGACTTAAAGGCCATTGATTTTGATTTGGATGATGTTGATGACCTGGATGATGAGGGACAAGTGCGACATGTGGCGTATCCCATTATTAGTTACAAAATGATAGGCAGTATGAAAAAACCCCAGAATGATGATAATTACTACAGTACATCTGCTCTGACTGTTACGATATCTCCCAGTCCAGTCAGTTATGCTACAATGTCTCCCAGTTCAGTCCAGTCAGTCATGTTGCAATGTCTCCAAATTCAGTTCAGTCATGTTACGATGCCTCCCAGTTCAGTCCAGTCATGTTGCGATGTCTCCCAGTTCAGTCCAGTCATGTTGCAATGTCTCCCAGTTCAGTCCAGTCAGTCATGTTACGATGTCTCCCAGTTCAGTCCATCCAGTCAGTCATGTTACGATGTCTCCTAATTCAGTTCAGTCATGTTACGATGTCTCCCAGTTCAGTCCAGTCAGTCCTGTTACAACGTCTCCCAATTCAGTTCAGTCATGTTATGATGTTAGGAGCCTGATGTTTTACCCCCTATGGAACAATAATGGGATCACTTAATCGTGATGGATGTACTGGATAACATTTTCAGCCGATTAAAAAAAATGTCCCTTTTTATTCCTAATGTATTTTTGTTCTCCACAGTGAGACACTGTCTTCTGATTAGTTATTATAGAAATGAAATGATGCTTTTTGTATTGGCTGTCAGATGGGACACCGTGGTATGCTCTTGTTGGAAGAGTTAGATTCTTGCTGGAAGAGTTAGATTTTTCAGATCCAGAGTTAGAGCCTGGATCTTAAAAAGCCTTTTTTTTTTTTTTTTTTTTGAGATACTTTAATGATCCCTGTAGGGAAATTCCTCTCTGCATTTAACCCATCCTAGCTGTGTAGCTAGGAACAATGGGCAGCCGCCGTGCAGCACCCGGGGACCGACTCCAGTTAGTCTTGCCATGCCTCAGTCAGGGGCACAGACAGGAGTATTAACCCTAACATGCATGTCTTTTTGATGGTGGGGGGAAACCGGAGCACCCGGAGAAAACCCACCGCAGACACAGGGAGAACATGCAAACTCCACACAGAGGACGACCTGGGATTGACCCCCAAGGTTGGACAACCCTGGGGTTCGAACCCAGGACCTTCTTGCTGTGAGGTGACAGCACTAACCACTGGGCCACTGTGGTGCCAAGTTGCTGTGTAAAACAAGGCCAGTCACATGACTATCATTTTTCTTGTCCAGCTTGTTCATTTGGATGATTTCATGCAACCTTCAACATTTTTTGAAAGTTCTCTCTATCCAACAATCCTCCCCCTGTTGGTAAAGCCCCCCGTTGGTAATGCTGGAACCCACCTGTCAATCAAAAGCAATCATTTTAAAAACTGGGTGACTGACATTTAAAAGAATCATCAAACTCCTCGGTGTTACATTTCCCAGGGAAATTGACAGGTAGGAACCCAGATGCATGAATCACAGACAGGGAGGTTACAGTAACAGTCAGTTTAATGATCGAACAGGCTGGGGTCAGTACATGGGGTCAGTCCGAACAGGCGACCAGATATCCAAGGGACAGACAGACAAGCTAAACAGATTCAAAGCACAAGTTCGAGTTACCGGGTTTTCAGTCAAAACAGTCAAACGGATCCGATGAGGGCAGGCAAAGGAAGCAAGGTTCAGAAAACAGACAATGGGCCTCATTCATCAGTTGTTTGTACGTGCAAATTTGTTCTTATACACTTTTTTTTAGCCCTGAACCTTGTCTCCGAGACCAATGTACAACCTGGGTAACCCCTGAATTTAGACACCAAGTGGCTAACACTGATGTCTTTGCAAGCCTGGGTGATGGCTCGTTGCAAGAGGTAGACAATAGATGTTGGGGGGAAGGAATTACAAATAACCATCAGGCTTTGCTTCTGTTAGACAATCTTTGGAGCTAGAAAAATTCCATGAGTAAGAACAAATTTGTGCATACGAAAAACGATTGATGAATGAGGCCCAACGACTCAAAAACCAGGTAGACTGGCAGAGCTAGTGGATGTTGGATTGCTAGGCCTTACAGACAAAACACGATATGGCAAAGGAAGGGGGAAACCAGGGAAGTAGCTATATGTGCTGGAGCTCATCAGGGAATGGGGAACAGGTGTGGGATACATTGGGTTCAATGATGGCAAAACCAGGGGCAGGAACTGACATGACAAGACGTGAGAACTTCAAAAATAAAACAGGAATGGCAACAGACAATGATTGAGGTTATGAGCTGACTGACTGGGACTATGTGAAGACAATGACTGAGAAAATGACTGACTGGACTGAACTGGGATACATCGTAACATGACTGAACTGAAGTGTGGTGGTTTTGACCACTGCCCTTAATCTCTGCTGTCCAAGGATCAAACGCCATCAGCAACTTCTTTCTCTGTATGTCTTTCAGCTATGTCAGTTTAGGAGCAATACTTATTGACATGCATTCCTCCCTCTATTTATTTATTTATTTTGGATTTCCCCCCCTTTTTCTTCCTAATTGTATCCGGCCAATTACCCTACTCTTCCAAGCTATCCTGGTCGCTGCTCCACCCCCTCTGCCGATCAAGGGAGGGCTGCAGACTATCATGTCTCCTCCGATACATGTGGAGTCACCAACCACTTCTTTTCACCTGACAGTGAGGAGTTTGGCTAGGGGGATGTAGCGCATGGGAGGATCACGCTATTCCCCCCTCCCCCTGAACAGGTGCCCCGACTGACCAGAGGAGGCTCTTGTGCAGCGACCGGGACACATACCCACATTCAGCTTTCCACCCGCAGACATGGCCAACTGTGTCTGTAGGAACGCCCGACCAAGCCAGAGGTAACACGGGGATTTGAACTGGCGATCTCCGTGTTAGCAGGCAACGGAACAGACTGCTGCGCTACCCGGACGCCCTTCCCTTCTCACTTTAAGATATTTTTTTTTCATCATATACATTTTATATGAATAAACAAATATATAATTAAATAAAATGACAGGAATGCATGACTTCTTTTCAACCCCTTTTTAGGGTCTGAATTCATTCGACACTGTGTGTAAATAACACAGAGGGTAGCTAGTGTGTTGAAACACTTAAAAGTTAACTCCCAGTACTCTTACTTATGTTTTGACTGAATGGATGTGGCATTTTAACAAACTAGTCTAGTGTTTTGAATTGCCTCCACAAATCCAACACCACTTACTATGTGTTTGAAGGGTTTCAGTGCAAACTACTTGTTCTGTCTCAAATCCAGATAAAGGGTGTTTTGTCATACTTCCTTCAAACAGTGTTCACCAATGGCCTTTTATATCTGCACTGAGCCACCACAGACACACATAACTCACATAAAACATAAGCCATCAAGCACTGGCTGCTTCTGCTTTAATAGGGTAAAGCTTTAATTGCCATTCCCATGGCGTACATACTGTTTCTTCTCTGTGGAATATCACCTTGTTGTGGTGGAGAAGCTTGTGTGGTCCTGAGATCCCGAGAACAATGCCGACTGGAGCTATGCTCCTGGTAGGGTCAATCACGGCGGTAAGGCCAAGGGGGAGGTCCTTGACAAAGAGTAGTCCAACCAAGACCTCACTGTGGAGCAGGCAGAGGATGATGGTTGACTTTAGGGAAGCATCACAACGGTTGGGAAGGCGGATGAAGGCTGCAGCAGAAATGGGCCCCCAGTCGTCTTGGACTCCATGCCACTGGATCCTGACCCAGATCTGTCAAGGACCGTGTGGTGGCTGTCTGTACACTAGTCTCCCCACGCTAAACAATGTCCCGCACAGGTGTCCTCCATAAAGAGAATCCACCCTAACATCCCAGATTAAGTCCTAAGGTGATGGGGGTAGGATTGTGAGATCTGGAAGCCCCTAGTCATGAGCCGGCACATCAGGCGGTGGGTGCTAGATTCAGTTGCTGGACTCTTGGAATGAGGTAGAAAGAGCCCTTCGGTAGCTGCACCCACGACTGAGCAGCCTTCTTTAGGATCCACTCTGCTCACCCCACCTGGGGAAGGGGCTAAAAAAGGTGCCCTAAAAATAGCCTGCCTCAAACCTGCTGACTGGATTACCACATCCAGAAGGATCACCACATGTGGTCAGAAACACAGAAACATGAACTCTGGAGCCTAGTATGTGCACACACTGATTGATAGTGCAACTAGTGACAGACCAGAGAGGAGAATTGTGATCATTGCTAGAGAACTGAAGAGATGCCAGATTGATATAGCTGCCCTTTCTGAACCGACGGGCAGACGAAGGACAACTGAAGAAGGAGAAGGGCGGCTACACTTTCTTCTGGAAAGGAAAAGATGCTGATGAGCCCAGGATCCATGGCGTTGGATTCGCCATCAGGAACCAGATCATCAGCCAACTGTCTACACTTCCTGTGGGATCAGTGAGCATCTCATGAGCATCCATCTGGTGCTTGCCAACAACCAGATGACAACAGTCATGAGTACCTATGCCCCTACTTTGGACAGAAGAGGAAGTAAAAGAGACCTTCTATACCTGCTTAGATGAGACACTGGCAAGAATTCCCAAGGAGGGTAAGATTAATCAATGCCAGGGTCAGCTGGCATCAATACCTCTGGGAGGGCACTATAGGAAAGGAAGGCATTGTGAACATCAACTCCAATGGAGTTCTGCTTCTTAGCAAATGTGCTCAGTACGACCTTGCCATCACTAACACCTTGTTTTGCCACAAAAACATTTTTTTTCCTTTTGGATTTTTTTCTCCCCAGTTGTATCCGGCCAATTACCCCACTCTTCTGAGCTGTCCCTGTCGCTGGTTGTAAGGGACCAAGCAGGTAGGTTATCACGGGGGAATGGTCTTAGGTAAATAAAAGCTTATTTTTTGAAAAAACAACCTGTGATTCCTCTTACAAAAGGCTCTGGGCCCATAAAAGAGGTCAACTAAACTAAACTAAACGAAACTTGAACTCAAATCATGCCAAAGAAAGAAACGGAACATAACAAACTGAACATAACATACCAAACTGACCTAACAAACTGAACACAAGGGGGAACTTACTATATACAGGCTGGCCAGACCATTGTGAAACAAAAGGGGTAACACACAAACAACAATCTACCAACTAATCTACCAATAACAAAAATCAGGACAATTCTTCAATACATTAACCCATTTAAATAGTAACCAAAGCAAAAGAACCAAAACCTAACATATTCCAAAGAAACAAACAAAATATCTAAATTAAGAATAACATTCCCCCCCTATGACATGGTGGGTAGTTGGTAGAGCCCAATTGGCTACCCTGTATTTAACAGCTCTGCTCTGTGGAGTGCATCTTTTGCTCAGGCCTGACAAGACATCCTTCAGCAGTGGCAACCAGCAGCAGCACCCCCAGTACTGGCAACTCAACAACCGAATATCAAGACAAAATGAACTACAAATGTGTGGCTGCGAGTGCGGCCATCACACTGCTCCACCCCCTCTGCCAATCCAGGGAGGGCTGCAGACTACCACATGCCTCCTCTGATACATGTGGAGTCGCCAGCCGCTTCTTTCCACCTGACAATGAGGAGTTTCACCCAGGAATGTAGAACATGGGAGGATCAGGTGCCCCGACCGACCAGAGGAGGCTCTTGTGCAGTGACCAGGACACATGCCCACGTCCGGCCTCCCACCCGCAGACATGGGCAATTGTGTCTGTAGGGACACCCGACCAAGCCGTAGGTAACACGGGGATTTCAGCCAGCAATTCCTGTGTTGGTAGGCAGTGGAATAGACCGCCACGCAACCTAGACACCCCAGAAAAACACATTTAGGCATCTTGGAGACACCCCCGTTCCAAACAATGGCGTCTCCTTGACTATGTCATTGTACAAACCAGGTATCGCCATGATGTGAACATCACAAGGGCAATGATCAATGCAGGTGACTGCTGGACAGATCATGGCCTCAACCGTTCCACGATGTCCATCAAACCCAAGAGGAAGAGGAGGGTTCAAAAGAGGCAGATCTGGCCAAGACTGAACCTTGAAAGCCTGAATGAAACTGACATCAGCCATCTGAAGACCCACAAGCAGACAACCCCATGGAGAGGACAGATATACTTGCTTCGAGTGACCGCTGATGATGATGATGACGTACTGTCAATGAGATTCTGCCATTGGGATAATCTGAGGAAGGCATTGGCAACATTTCACATTCATACCACAAAAATGACCGAGATGTTGATGAGTGAGGGTTCGAGCCAACTCTTCCCGTTTCCTTCATTTAACTTAGCCGTAGATTAATGAAGGAAGGTGAAAAAAAATCTAGAAGTATATTTGAACCACATTTGGGATTTTTTTATAATGTCAAATTGATATCATAGTAGGTCAACACTAGCCTCGTGCTGGTCGGTCTATCCATTTTGTATGTGTGTTTGGTTTTTTTTTTTTAGATTAAAGTGTAACTTCTCTTTCCCCTGACCCCATCTGAGCCCAACTCCACCCACTGCATAATTTTGAAAAATGCTAAAAAGTGGGCAAGAGGCTGAGGGTGGTGTGTGTGTGGATGTGTGAGGCAGGGGCATGGGCAGGAGTAGATGGGGAGATCCACGAGAAGGCCCTGATGCTTTTCCGGCTCACCGCCACACACCACCGTACCCATTCCCCTCCACTGGCTTGCCTTCCGGCATGGCATTGGACTACGTCCTGGAAAGACGCCCTGAAACGCGACGTGGATGCGCTTCAGGGGGCCCCGTGAGACGGTCTGCTACTTTCTGGTGGCGGGCGACTGCTCCCTAACCTCAGCTCAACCGACCCAGTTTTCTGGTGGTCTTTCTACAGCCATCAAAAGCACCAGTCTGAACCATAGCACCAAATTGAAACTGATGAAATAATATAACTCACTATAAATTGCGAGAAATTCAAAAGGTTGGTAGAAATTGTAATAAAGGCACAAGGTTAGCGAACAAACTCCTGTGAACAATAAGTCTCAATCAGCATTTATTTGATAATAAGCGCGCAGTTTCACAGACTCACACTCAAGGGCCGGGGCAGGGGGAGGTGGGTTACCTACCTCTGATTAGAGGGCATTAACTGTTTTTAAAATGTTCATTGCGTAGATAGGTCTGTTAAACAGACTGCATTTATATAGCGCTTTTCTAGTCTACCGACCACTCAAAGCACTTTACCATGTATGCCTCACATTCATACACTGATGGCAGAGCCTGCCATTGCAAGGTGCCAAGCTGCTCATCAGGAGCAGTTGGGGGTTCAGTGTCTTGCTCAAGGACACTTTGACATGCTTTCTGAAGGAGCAGGGGATTGAACCAGGAACTTTCCGATTACTGGACGACCTGCTCTACCTCCTGAGCCATGCTGCCTCAAGTGTAGATAGGTCAAGATAGGTCCCAACTGGTCGACTCTACATCAGCCTTGTAAGGTTCAGTGCTGATTTAAAACAGTAGATGGCATATGAGCCATTTTCAACCCATGAAATGCCGATTTTTAGAAATTTGGCAAGAAACTGATGGCTGGTATAAATGGGCTAACACGGCTAAGCCCTCCCAATCTTTTACAATAAAGATGAGAAAATTATTGTCAAAACACTTTAGAACAGAATGTTTTAAATTTTGGTGGAACCTAGAGCAGCAACAGCACCAATTAGTCACAAGAAAAACACAGGACATTACTCAATGGGGTTATTTTCATAGCCCAAACAGTAGCATCCGTTTCCATTCATCTTCATAGTGAGTGAGTGACAGGCGTCGTGGCACGCCCCCTTGATTTGCCGATCGCTGACGGGGCTAAATTCATTCAGCCCTTGGGCCGCAGACTTTTGACCAATGACAGCGGACGTACAGAGTAATGGTACGTACAGTGAAGGAGTGGGAAGGGGAAGGTGGGCGCTTTCGTTAGCATGAACATGGTGGATTATTTACTTTATCATCCATTTTCTTTGATGTCTTTTGAGGAAAAATTGGAAGTGAAGAGACGGGGGACACATCGTCCAAACAGTGTTCAAATAACACAAAAGAACAAACGACAAAATCGCAAGTTTGTGTTAGTACTTGGTTTCAACAAAATCACTGGCTAATGGCAAGTGTAGCAAGAATTCACTTTTCTGTGTGTGTGTGTGTGTGTGTGTGTGTGTGTGTGTGTGTGTGTGTAAGCAAGCGAGAGACAGATACAGAGAGTTTTTTGGCATTATGCCATTCTTGTGGGTATATATTGTTGTTGCATAGCACTTACTATAACAAGGTATATAGTGTTGTTGCTGTAACTTGGTATCTTGGACACGATGCTGCTGTTGCTGCAGCGTGAACTACTGATGGGTATAATGCATTTGTTAGCCCACCCATCCAATATCACCACCAGCCATCACTGGTTAGAAATGTCAATATTAACACCAGAATTGATGTGTTTCATCACTGCACAGTCATACCATTCAGTTTACAGCTCAAAAAACATGTTTATGTGCTTAGTACCCCTTTAAGGCAAGGTAAGGATATGGCCATGAACTGACCATGACCTATGGAGAGCGCTAGCATAAATTGATAAACGGGACCAGAAGTATCTGGTAGAACAGATAACTTGTTCAAAGATGTAAATCAAAGATGATATTTTTATATTTCGAAAGGGAACAAATGCAATACAAGTAACATTCAGCCAGGGCCCAGTTCAGCATCTAAACACAAGTTATGCATTGATGCAGTGGGACTTTTTGCGGTAGACCCCAATAAACACTCACAGGCTCAGTCATAAGTCCAGAAGGAGCACTTGAACATATAAAAACCTCAAGAAACAGCTTGCCTTTTTTTTTTTGGTGCTGAGTTTGCAGTGCAATAGCCAGTGAGAGGTAGTATATGACAAAAGTATCTCTATTGCCGAGGCCGAGGAGGGGTTTGTCTTTTAGTTTAGTCAATGAATGACATGCAGAACCAACAGGATAAATTAACTACAACAGAAATTGTGGGCTCTTCTGACCATGCTCACACCAGAACATAATGTCCCTTTTATTGCTTTTACAGGAACTCTGACTCATGAAAATCAGTTTATGCAAGCTGAGGGTTTTTAGATACAGTCTTCCTGACATTCACATGAACCCTCTTGATGGATTTCTATGTGGCGCCTGTAGTATATGTTTAAATGAGAGAGAGAGAAGGTTGGATGATGTGGGAATAGTGAATCAGGAAGTGCAGTGGATTAGCAAGGAGGAAGTGAGGGCAGCTATGAAGAGGATGACAAGTGGAAAGGCAGTTGGTCCTGATGACATACCTGTGGAGGCATGGAGGTGTTTAGGAGAGATGGCAGTGGAGTTTTTAACTAGCTTGTTAAATACAATCTTGGAAAGTGAGAGGATGCCTGGGGAGTGGAGAAGAACCATACTGGTACCGATTTTCAAGAATAAGGGTGATTTGCAGAACTGTAGCAACTACAGAGGTGTAAAGTTGATGAGCCACAGCATGAAGATATGGGAAAGAGTAATAGAAGCTAGGTTAAGAGGAGAGGTGATGATTAGCAAGCAGCAGTATGGTTTCATGCCACAAAAGAGCACTAAAAATGCGATGTTTGCGTTGAGAATGTTGATTGAGAAGTATAGAGAAGGTCAGAAGGAGTTACGTTGTGTCTTTGTGGATTTAAAGAAAGCATACGACAGGGTGCCGAGAGAGAAGATGAGGTATTGCATGAGGAAGTTGGGAGTGGCAGAGAAGTATGTAGGAGTAGGATATGCATGAAGGAAGTGTGACAGTGGTGAGGTGTGTGGTAGGAATGACGGATGGGTTCAAGGTGGAGGTGGGATTATATCAAGGATCGGCTCTGAGCCCTTTCTTGTTTGCAATGGTGATGGACACGTTGATGGACGAGATCAAGCAGGAGTCTCCATGGACTATGATGTTTGCGGATGACATTGTGATCTGTAGCGAGAGTAGGGTGCAGGTTGAGGAGAGCCTGGAGAGGTGGAGGTATGCACTGGAGAGAAGAGGAATGAAAGTCAGTAGGAGCAAGATGGACTACATATGCGTGAACGAGAGTGAGGACAGTGGAATGGTGAGGATGCAAGGAGTAGAGGTGACGCAGGTGTATGAGTTTAAATACTGTTCAAATACTGTTTAAATACTGGTCAAAGTAACGAGAGAGTGCGGGCAGGATGGGGTGAGTGGAGAAAAGTGTCAGGAGTGATTTGCGACAGAAGGGTACCAGCAAGAGTTAAAGGGAAGGTTTACAAGACGGTTGTGAGACCAGCTATGTCATGTGGTTTGGAGAGGGTTGCACTGATGAAATGACAGGAGGTGGACCTGGAGGTGCAGTTGAAGATGCTAAAATTTTCATCGGGAGTGATGAAGAAGGACAGGATTAGGAACGAGTATATTAGAGGGACAGCTCAGATTGGACGGTTTGGAGACAAAGCAAGAGAGGCAAGATTGAGATGGTTTGGACATGTGTGGAGGAGAGATGCTGGGTATATTGGGAGAAGGATGCTGAATATGGAGCTGCCAGGGAAGAGGAAAAGAGGAAGGCCAAAGAGGAGGTTTATGGATGTGGTGAGGGAGGACATGCAGGTGGCTGGTGTGACAGAGGAAGATGCAGAGGACAGGAAGAGATAGAAACGGATGATCTGCTGTGGCAACCCCTAACAGGAGCAGCCAAAAGTAGTAGTAGTAGACCTGTAGTATAAGTTTAACTGTTTTCAGATAAAGCATTACCAGAAGATGCATAACTTTTACTTACATGTATAACGTGAATGCCTCAGCACTCACTATTTAGGGGCGCTTTTACAATTTCTGGTAAAGGTTTTTGGAAAGGACCTGACTGCAGACAGTGTGGGCAAAACCTTTACTATGAAGTCTAACAACACATTGGTAAAATGTGGCATAGACAAAGAGATTCCTGAATGTACCAGGAGGTTAAATGAGTTTAGGGGTAGAAAACTTTATATTTCTCAACAATTCCTTGAGCAGCAATGACAAAAACAAACACAACCACAATCACGTAAGCCTGTGTTCTTTTGTTCATGTAAATTAGATATTTGCCGAGTCCTGCCTGTAATGTTTGCATCAGATGCACTTGCATACCATGCCGACTCTCTAATTAGGCCCTAAGTATTTATTTACGTGCCTGGAGGACAATCCAATTAAGCCTACACATTTCCCCTCACATCCTGCTTAGTCCCTAATTAAAACTATGATGTCTCTGCGGCTCACAGATTAGACTTCATAATGTAACTGTTCAGACACCGATCATAATCGGTGGTAACCCAGTGTTCAATCTCAATGAGACTACCAGCGAAACAGTGACGGGGAGAAGATAACATTTTGATAAGGTTGAAAAGAGTAATGCAGTGAGACCCGCGTCAAAGTTTATGAAGCTGTCGAAGTTGACAGTGATTCTCCGCTTATCACACAGTCAGCAGCTCCAGAGAAGTGAGGTAAGGACACGGTCAGCTGACGTTAACAAATGAGCAGATGTGTGCAGCTTTAGTGCAGGGAAGTGAACTGAACTGGCCTACATTCTCATCCTCTATTTGCCAAAACAAAGGGGGAAAAATGCTCTTGATCAACAGATAATGATTTAAAAGATATATGAGATGTTTAGAGCAGCATTTCCCAACCCAGTCCTCAAAGAACCCCTATCCTGCAGATTTTCATTGTAACCCTGCATAGGTATCCCTGCTTGTACTTACTCAACCAATCATCTCACAGCACTCAATTATGCAAGGTGTGCAACATCTGACATAATTCATTGCTGATTGGTTGAATAACTACAAACAGGTACCTATTCAGGGTTGCAAAGAAAATCTGCAGGATAGGGGTTCCTTGAGGACTGGGTTGGGAAACACTGGTTAGAGTACTGTATTCCAACCTCCAGTAAACTCCAGTTGAAAAATTACAGCATAAACAAATGAACTAACAAAAATGACTATGTCACTGTGGTAATGGGCCACAGAAAGGAAGCAGGATGGCATCCAGGGACAGGATACAACCAGAAGACGAGATGGGTGGGCAGCTGGGAGAAGTTTGCCTTCAGGACACTCCGCCAGAAAGCCTTTCTGACGGAGGCGTTAGGTTAAGTTTAGGATGGGTTAAAAGTTAGCTATCGGTACGGTTGAAATCACGAGGGGGATTGGGCGGGGGGGGGGGTCTGACTCCCCCGAATTAAGATTTGGACCCCCCAAAAAGAAGTAAAAACAACAGGTCAGAGGGGAGGGTCGAAACATTTATATATGCTGCAGTAGTGCAGTATAGATAGGGTGTTATGTGCACCATGCTTGTTTATTTTGTTCTTATTTCTATTTCTTATTTTATCTTTTATTTCTATTTGTTTCTGTTTTTTTCTTGTATCTTGCTAGTTTTTTCTCACTAGAGCGTGAGTGTCTGTAATAGAACCCAATTAGCCCCTCGGGGATGAATAAAGTATTCTGATTCTGATATCTTTCTTATCTGTAGTCATAGATATTACAATGTATTTCTCATATTCATGCCTGAAAGAATCTTGTAATACAATTTCAGACACCCCTAAAGTAGACCATACCTTGACGTTAGTTGAACGTCTGTCTTGTCTGCCTGGCTCATCACTCCCATCATTGCAATGGCTTGTGTCCTCAGTTAAGTCTATGCTCGCGTGCATCGCACAAGCAAGTGGAGACACTGTAGGTTAATGTAAGTAGCTAGTGTCTCACAGCAAGAAGGTTCTGGATTCGAACACTAGGCCGTCCCAGGTCCTTTCTGTGTGGAGTTTGCATGTTCTCCCCGTGTCTGTGTGGGTTTCCTCTGGGTGCTCCGGTTTCCTCCCACCATTAAAAGACATGCATGTTTGGGTTAATACTCCTGCCTGTGCCCCTGACCAAGGCAATGGAAAGAACTGGAGTTGGTCCCCGGGCAGTGCAGCTGCCCACTGCTCCTATACAATAGGATGGGTTTAATGCATAGAATAAATTCGTTGTAACAATACCATTCGTTGTAAGCATACAAGGACGACATAAAGTGGCTTTCTTTCTTTTCTTCTTTTTTTTCCCTAGTCATCTAGCTAGTTTAATACACTTTACTTTCTTACCTTCACAGTTTCTGATTAGACTGTCTACGGATGAACGCTAACGTTAGCTAGTCTCTCACTTTTGCCTTACAGTTTAGCTAACTAACTTTAGCAAGCTAAAGCTAACGTTTCCCTACCCTAACATTAGCTTACTAACGTTAGCTAGCTGATAGCACAACCTTTCATTCCCTTTTATAAATTTATTTCTGATTTTTCCCTTTTTCTCCTTATTTATGTCTGTGATTGTTCTCATTCATCCAGGTCATGGTTATCCAAAGGAGTTGAATCAAGTGCAAAATATACCAAGTCCAGTTATACCAAGTCCAGTTGCACTTGATTCAACTCCTTTGGATTTCCTTATTTAGTGGCCATTCGCTCCCTAGTCTAGTTCAAACACCCACCCTCGTACTGCATGCGTTCGCCAACTGCATCTCTTCGGCCGGCAGTCTCGAAGGGAATGCCTCGCCACTTCCGTGACAAGGCGAATCCAAGCCGAACCACTGCTTTTTCCGACACACACAGAGACGCATTCATGTGACGAACACAAGCCGACTCCGCCTCCCTCCCGAAAACAGGGTTGCCAATTATTGCTGCTTCCTCGAGTCCGGCCATAGTCGGCTCTGATGAGACCGAGGCGCGAACCCCTGTCCCCAGTGGGCAACTGCATCGACACAAAGCCGATGCTTAGACCGCTACACCACCGCGGATCCCAAACCTTTCATTCCCAATGTTGGCTAAATAGCTAACTATCTGTACTTATGGCTTGGCATTTCATTACCAGAATAAAATGCCATGTTATTTAATATTGGCTAACACTGGTGCTCAGTCATGAGCAGTGAGACAATGGAGGATTCGTTGTTGTAGAGATATGTTTTGCCGTTTTAAGTCTTTTGTGCAGCTGTAGTGGTTTAGTTAGTCTTTTACCTTTTTGATATTAGCTTTTATAATAGGCAACCCTTTGTTTTCACTCAGGAATGCAGCGTTTTACCTGGTTGGGTAATTGAATTATATTAAAATTCATGTGTGCTGAAGGCTTGTATCAGTTTAAATGTAGCGCCACTTTATTGAACTCAGTTTAGATTTCATCCCCAGAGTCAACATGAGTGCAAGGAGAGATCCAGCACTTTTTGTGCTTAAAGAAAAGAGCCAAGTCAAAACTTGTAAGAATTAGGAGATTATAATGCGGCCTGTATTTTCTGTGGTTGTCATGCAGGCTTAGAACTGAATAGGATAGTATGGGTGACGGTGTGTTTTACATTTATGTGCTGTTGTATTAAGGAAGCAGAGGGAGGTCAGAATGATAGCAAGGCAAGGACAGTGAGTAGGCAGGACCTAGTGATAATAATAATAGATTACATTTATATAGTACTTTATCTTGACACCCAAAGCGCTCCACAGTGAAGGGGGAAATTCACCTCAACCACCACCAATGTGTAACACCCACCTGGGTGATGCATGGCAGCCATTTTGCACCAGAACGCTCACCACTCACCAGCTTGAGGTGGAGAGGAAGGAATCATTGAGCAAATTACACAGGGGATGATTAGGTGATCAGATGGAGAGAGTCAGGTTGGGAATTTTGCCAGGACACCAGGGGATGCCCTACTTTTTGCGATAAGCACCATGGGATCTTTAATAACCACAGTGAGTCAGGACCTCTGTTTAACGTCTCATCTGAAGGACGGATGAGACGTTAGTCGCAAAGAGGTGAGTTACAATGGAGACTGATGTACGCCATCATACCAGATATTTAGACAAATAGTACTTTCAGAAACTGATGGGACGCACAACGATCACACCCCACTATTGTCAACTAATATGCAAGGACTTTTAATAAAGTATTGGTTACTGATAGTAAAGAAAGTTCTGGTACAGAATTGTGTGGGTCTGTGTTTGAGCGTTAATGATGGTCTACTTTTGTGTGTTGTGTGGGTGACTTGCTGACAGTTTTACTTTAGAATACTTTGTTGGTGACCCCTGAATACAAAAGTTGTGTGGTATGTGCCCCATGAGCTGGTGTAATAGAATCATCATCTACGGACTGCAGACATTATGTTAAACAAGCCATCGGTTTGGTTATGGTAAGCGATCAGTTCAGGTTAGGGTAAAGTTGAGGTTAGGTTAGATGAGGTTAAGGTTAGGTTATGCTTGGACAATTTCAATGACTTTGGCAGAAAGCCCTGAAAGGCAAACTTCTCCCACGTGTATGGGTCGGAGGGATAAAACAACTCTTGCACAAAAGATTGAAAATCCTGTACCTGACCTTGCTCAGAGCGCCTTGTGGAAGGGACAAGCAAGAAGAGAAGACTTCCCTTTGGGGAATCATTAAAGTGTCACATTATAATTCAAGTAAAGAATCATCTCTGTCAAGTAAACCTCGACCTTGCACCCTTGCACATGACTGGCATATGAAGAGCCAAATGACAAATCCCAGGATCTTGGTGTACTTGTCATCCAAAGAACTGCAGAACACTTGGCAGACACCTTTCCTTTTTAACGAGAGAGATGGACCTGTTCTATGGGAAATTCTGCCATCACAGGTTAGGGACTCAGAGAGAGTTGTTCTTTTTAAATCTGGGTTGGAAAGCAAATTTATTCAGTCTTGCTTACTTGTGTCCATGACCTACAGCTTTACGTGCCTCCCAACATGGCCACCTGGGGGCTGTGTGCCTCTAATTCGTAATCATAGGCAGTGATGTTGGTGGAGGGGTGTAGAAAAAACACCGTCACCTGGAGTCTTAACCATGAAAGGTTTTCCTACAGCAGTAACATTTGAAATTAGAATTTTTTAAAATTTATTTCTGTTTTCTCCCAATTTAGTCGCCAATCGATCCCTATTTTAGTTCAAACACCCACCCTCGTACTGTATGCATTCGCCAACTGCATCTCTCCGGCCGGCAGTCTCGAAGGAGACGCCTCCCCATTTTCATGACAAGGCGAATCCAGGCCTAATCACTGCTTTTTCCGACACACAGAGACGCATTCATGTGACGAACATAAGCCGACTCCGGCCCCCTCCCGAAGACAGTGCTGCCAATTATTGCTGCTCCATTGAGTCCGGCCATAGTCGGATCTGACAAGACCCGGGCGCGAACCCCGGACCCTAGTGGGCAACTGCATCGACACAAAGCCGATGCTTAGACCGCTACACTACCGCGGACCCTGAAGTTAATTTGAATGCTCAGAAAGACACTTTCAATTTAGTTAATTAAAATTGCCTTTTTTTCATTATGACATAGCATCAATTTTTTCAGTATTTCTGTACTTACTGTATTTTTGACCATGTGAAGAATTCATTTTTATCATACAATTCATTCACGAATGTCCACAGAACATTAACTAGAACTGAAATATCAGTGACACGTTTCTTCACACGTACTGACGCTCAGTGATAAAGATGAATCACATCTTGGGGATGGAGAGGTGGGGATGGGATTTTTTACACAGGCTTGTTTTGTCAAAATGTTTAAATAAAGGGGGAGGTATCTTCTTGCATCCCCTCTCTAACTGACCCGTTTAAATTTTGATGGACTCACTGCCACAGGGGTATAATGACACGCGTGCTTCAAGTTTGCTGTGATGTTGCTTTGTAAAAAAACATACTGGTACGGTGTTGCTTTGTAAAAAAAAAACATACTAGTATGATGTGGCTTTGTAAAAAAACATACTGGTATGATGTTGCTTTGTAAAAAAACATACTGGTATGATGTTGCTTTTTGAGGAACATGTTAAAATATCTCAGACGAACCTGCTTTTGACTTGATTACTTTGGTAAGGCCCTCTGCAAAATGGAGCTAGAGTTGTAGTTTCACCTCAGCCAAACGACGGCGTTTTCAGCGGGTAACTGCTCCCCCCTGTGTTTAGTCTTGTTATTGCAAGTTGCTGAAACGTGCTCGCAGTTCATAATAATAGCATGGAAGAACTGAGGATGAGAGAAAGCAGATCCTGATAAAAACAAGACATCTATGTTCAGTATTTTCTGACACTGTTTACCTCAGGCCTCCTAAGGGATTACTTTAATTTGTGTGATAAATATTCACTGATTTCTGAGCAGTGTGTTGGCCATTCAAGAGATTCAAGATTCAAGATCCTTTTATTGTTACCTACCTCTCTTAATTACAAGAGAGTAATATTCTTGTGTTTCGGCTCCTCAACACCGCAGCAACAAAAGCAATAAAATAACAACAAAACAAAACAAAAAGCAGTAATAATAATAGTAAATAGTGTGTGGTGTATGTGTGTAGGCTCTGCCTTAATAAATGTACATATGTGTGTGTAGTTGTTTGCGTATTTAAATGTATGTGTGTGTAAACTGATGTCAGAGTTACTTTCCCTGATTGTTTTAATGTGCTCCATGCACTCCTACCGTCGTAGGTAACGTGGAGGCGACAGCTTAAACGACTGACTTGGGAGGATTTGGCTCCAGACTCAAGTCACGGTTTGCCAACGTGTGCCACTCATGTTTTTCTGAACCGTGCGTGGCATCTCAAATGGGCCCCTCACCCACAGGATATTTAGCCGGCGACATGCAGGTGGCGAAAAATTATTGAAAAAGGAGCAAAAGGGAATCCTGACAGGAACTGTGCGGGGCAACAGACGGTACAGTAAATCAGTCATTCGACTGCAATTTTGGTACTAGAAAACCTGTAAAAGGGAGCACAAATCACCACACCTTGATATGAATAGGACAGCGGGTGACATTACAAGAGTTCGCCTCCTTTCAGCAGCAAGGAAGAAACAAAATCATGAACACCAAGGGACTGAAAAGGCCAAAAACAACAAAGCGGACTGTAGTGGGGTTGGGCTGAGACATTGAGAAACCAGATGGGTCCATACATCCGTCATGCTGCATATCAGCATTGCAAGCTGTGGTGGCAGTGTGTGTGTGTGTGTGTGTGTGTGTGTGTGTGTGTGTGTGTGTGTGTGTGTGTGTGTGTGTGTGTGTGTGTGCTGTGTTCTTGGCACATGTCGAGCCATTTCATAAAATGGAAACTGTTTGAATGCCACAGGATATCAGCACATTACTGTCATTCAGCCTGCGTCCCTCCGCGGCAGAATATCCATCTGCTGGAGGAACCGTTCATCAGGATAACATCTGGTGCCACACGACTACCCCGAGAGGAGACGCGGATAGGATTCAGGGAAAATGGCAATGAATTCAGCTTAATGCTTGCGGACTTGCCGCGTCACCACATCTCGGTCCAAATGAACATTTTTGCACGATGGGATTGAATAAGCTGCTTGGAGTGGAGATCCACTGGCGGCCTACCCGACACAATTTCTGAGAGGCGATGCAGTCAGCGTGGGCTGGCATCCCTGTGAAACACTTCAAACACCTTATTGAGTCCAGCCCCCCCCCCCCCCAAAAAAAACAAAGGCTGTTCTGAGGACAGAAGAGGCTAAAAGACAGTGCTGAGGAAAATGCCCCCTAATCTTTTGTACAATTTTTGAAGAAGTGCAGATATTGAACAGGTAATGGCATACTCAACTGAATGCGCTGTTGTCTGGCTGAAAACCAATCTGAGACACCATCACTGGGTCTGGCTGCATGTGTGTGCAAGACAAATAGAGGTGTAGCCTGAGCATTTATATGTTAATGTATCTGTTTCCGCATACGGTTATCACTTCACCGCTGAGTATGCAGCCCGTGTATGGATATAATTTACCGCGGCTGAGAACAAACAGATCCAGGATTAAATATCATAACCTTTCTGCGCTTGCTGTACTCCCTCGCTGTACGGTGCCTCATGAATACATCTACATTAGGCCTCTCTCAAATCCCGCCCGGGGGGCTGTATCATATTCAGCTGTGTTTTTACAAGCCGGCCATTCTAATGAGTGCAAAAGATAAGCTGTATAGAGGATCTAAATATTCGGGGGGGGGGCTCTACGTGGGGAACTCAGCTGTGGTGTAGGGTGAGTCAAATCAGGGAGAGTACCTGCTGGCACTTATTCAGCCTTTTCATTAATCAGATTCATTATCGTGAGTGTGAGGGGGTGAGGTGGCTGAGACAGAGAGAGTGAGGGAGACAGAAAACAGACGAGAGAGAGAGAGTGAGGGAGACGGAGAGAAAGAGATTGAGGGAGACAGAGAGAGACAGAGTGAGAGAGACAGTGAGGGAGACAGAGTGAGAGAGTGAGGGAGACAGAGAGACAGAGTGAGGGAGACAGAAAACAGACAGAGAGCGAGAGTGAGGGGGACAGAGAGAGAGAGACAGTGAGGGAGACAGAGACAGAGTGAGGGAGACAGGAGACAGAGAGTGAGGGAGACAGAAAACAGAGAGCGAGAGTGAGGGAGACAGAGAGACAGAGTGAGGGAGACAGAGAGAGAGAGACAGTGAGGGAGACAGAGTGAGAGAGTGAGGGAGACAGAAAACAGACAGAGAGAGAGAGAAAGCGAGAGGTAGACAGAAAAGAGAGAGGGAAAGGGAGAGCGAGCAAAGTCAGAGTGATCCTGGTTCTGAACCATGATTGATCCAAAGATTTATGAGAGAGAGTGAGAGAGACGGAGAGAGACAGAGGTAGAGAGAGAGTGAGAGAGAGTGAGGTAGAGAGAGAGTGAGGTAGAGGGAGTGGCAATGGCATATTTTGCCATTGCCACTTCTTTGGCAATGTCATATTTTCTGTTCATGCCAATAAAGCTATTTTGAATTTAAATTGAGAGCGTGAGGGAGACACAGAGAGAGAGAGAGAGTGGGATAGAGACCAGAGGGAGAGAGAGTGGGATAGAGACAGAGAGGCCACTTATTTAAGGAGAGGGCCAAAGCGCACACCTTGTGGCACAATATGCGTCAGAATGCCATAGCCTAAGGGGCAGTGAGTAACCAAAACACTGTCATGCCAATAAAGCATCAGTGAATTGAATTGAGAGAGAGAGTGAGGGAGACAGAGAGAGAGGGATAGAGGAGTGAGGAAGACAGAGAGAGCGAGGGAGACAGAAAAGAGAGAGAAAGGGAAAGGGAGAGCGAGTGAGTCAGAGCGATCCTGGTTCTGAACCATGATTGATCCAAAGATTTATGGGAACATGCAATGACTGACCTAGGGTAGAACAACTGGAACGGCGGTACGGATGGAGGGAAAGACACGAGAGAGGAAAGGATGTCAGGCTCCATTAGGCGCACATTCCTGGAAGTTATTCCCCCTAAAACACCCCCCACCCCCCATCCCCTTCACAGATCTGGTAAGCTGCAGAGCAGGTATAACAAGATGTCAATAGTGATTACAAAGAAAATAAAATAAAGTTTGGCTTTCAATTTAGATCTCCGAAAGTAGGGTTGTGAACAAGGATGGAGCAAATGTGGAGTAGCCCAGAACACGACGGCTATCCGACTCCTTCTCCATCTCCGTGTAGCACTGCAGCACCGGAGGGCCGTAGGTTAATAAAACATCACGGAACGAGAGGCTCTGACAGGCCTTCACAGCCCTCTAACACTCAATATATGAGAAATGGCCTGATTGGCTCCCCTGTAAGATGAAGGGCTAGAGGAGGAGGGGGAGGGGGGGTAAGCGATGGAGCAAGTCTAAAAGGGAGCAGGCAGTGCTGCTGTCTGTCTAATAGACAGCATTATGAGCTGAGAGTTTTCATATTATATAAATATTGCTTAGTTGTCTATTCTTTCTACTTATAGTTACGCAGTTTTATTCAGCAGCTAACATTGTGTGTTACTGACCATGCTGAAATCGGGGTCCAAAGCTTTGCTCTCCAACCATTTGCTGTCCACAGCTTAGCCTATGGCGCAAGAGTACACTCTAGTGACGACCAATGGTACTACAATAAATGCTACCTATACTGGTCCTTGCAGACGAGGGCTCCACCATAGCTGAATGATAGTCATCATCTGCGCCTATGAACCAATATGAGGAACACGTGGGTTAGAGTAAAAACGACCAAATGAACAACAAGAGAGTCAAAGACGCTTCAGCTGGTTGACATAACTTAGTAGTCGATGTCTGAGTGGTTTTATTAGAATAAGAAAGTTGACATAGAGCAAAGTCTCCATGCGGAGTGACAGGCAGAGCTCGGGACAATGTAGAGAATGGTGTACAACTGCTGAAGAACTGTGTGTATGCATGTGTGTGTGTGTGCACATTCGTGTGTACATGCACATCTGCCTGAAAGGACGTATAGGCCGTGTTGATATCTGCTAGAGGGATGTGGAGATAGCGTGTCTACTTATGGGCCCGGTGTTGGTGTAGGATAAAGCATGTGTACTGCGCTGTTGTTGGAGGGTGCATGCACATGTTGTTGTTGTTGCGTGATGACAGACAGGTTTTTTTGTTTATTTGTTTTCCGCAGACACAAGCACACACACACTTGCATGTACTGTACAAAATTCACACGCCGCTACGTCTGTACACACACAGAGGCTGTGTCGTCATGCAGCTACTGCACTTAAATTACATGTAAGCATTGGAGAGTTATGTACACGTAAGTAGGGTCGTGTGTTGTCACTTGAAGACAGCAGCCCCTGGGGTCCCGGGGACAGGGCCGGCCTCCGGCGAGAGCCAAAGGACAGCAGAGTCCTTCACAGTAGCAGGAGACTCCACTCTGCAGATGAGTAGTTGTGCCTCTCTGTCAACCTCAGTCTGTAAGAGTCCATTAACTTGTCTTGATTGACCCCCCCTTACTCGTCCTCTCCCTCGTTCCTCTTCAGATTCAGCACAGGTATCACAGTAAAAAGGATACTGATATTCCTCTCACAGCACCGCCTCATTGTCATTGTCAATATAATAATAATGGACGACGAGTTACCGTCATCGAATCCGGCACACCGGAGGATCAAAATCATATGCAATAAAAATTCCATGTAATTCCAAACCAAAGGTTTACCACAGAGCCAAATGATAGAAAAACAAACAAACAACAGAAAACAAACAATCGGACATGACAAAACATGGTCAGCGCTGACTAATAGGTCATTTTTTCTACATCTTTACAAAAGAAAAAAGTTGCAAACGGGTCATTTTGCTTCGCCTCGCTTTTGTGCTTATCCATTCATATGTTGGCTTGGTGGGAGCGCGTCTGCAGCTTCCTGTTGCTCCTCCCCGGTGTGGCGGCTGACGGACACAAGTCAGTCTCCTATTCTAGGTAAGACTTCCTTGGGGGTACACGGAGTAGAGATCTCTTTAGAGAGATGGCAGTTACTGGCTGGGGGGGGGGGCATCACATCATGGGCCACACAGCTCAAACAACCCCTGACACACAAAGACATGTTTTCTTCTACAAGCACACAGGACACAAACTGATAAAAATAAATACAGGCAGACTGGGTCACGAGGGGTGGGTGGAGATGGTGGTGGAAGTGTGTGTTTGTGTGCGTGCCGTATTACCAAAGAACTGAAAGGTAAAGTGGGAGCTACATATCAAAACAGTCTGAACAAAATCACTTCCAGCACAATGCCATGCATGCTAAGGAAAGCAATTTAATGCATGAGAAGCCCTGAAAATGTCCTAAAAAAATTGTTGAGGAAAAGCAGTAAAGAATTGATGTGCAGTAGAAGGGGATTTTCGACCGCTTCACAGTGAACCACCTCCGTTCCCATCTCCGGCGCTAACCGGCAAAGCAACCAGCTAACCTTTAAGAGCGGCTGATAAAGGGAACAAGGCAGAGCGTGGGCCTGTTGTCAGCGGAGGTCCACGCTGTGTACGAGGAGGGTGTGTGTATGTGTGTCGATGTCTGAGTTTAGCCAGAGAGACTATTACCATGTGGAAGAAAAGGGGGATTAGGAAGAAGGGATGGCAAAAATACATGGTGAAAGATGTGTAGCAAGAGATGGGGGGGGGGTGTGATAACGGCCGAAGAAAAAGTAAACGGGCCGACTGAAGAATTCTTCAGTCGGCCTGTAATGCTTGTATTGGGTAATCATATTATGCCGTTAGTCACACAGCATCATGTCTGTTGTCGAGGACCAGTCAGTGATGTCAGCATCGCCCATGAGCTCCGCCAACTTCTCCCCATAACAGAACTTTAATTCAATTGTACCCACAATTTGGTTGAAGGACCCGTGCGTGTATGTGTGTGTGTGTGTGGGGGGGGTCGGTGGTTAGCGGAGGGGTGCGAGTGGGTGAATGTGTGCCTCCATCTCGGGGATGATGTGTCCGAGGCAATCTTTTTAGGGTCTCATCAAGGCCATTAGAGGGGCTGGGAATGTACTTTGCCTAATCACGCATGTTTAGTGAGACACTGGAGGAGATGGACAATAAGGACACGGCTGGCTGCGCACACACAGACACAGACAGGCCTCATTCACACACTACACACACACACAGGCAGGCAGGCAGGCACACATACACTACACACACACTAAACACATACACACAGGCACGCACGTACACACACTACACATACACTACACAAACACACAGACTACACACACACATGCACGTGTGCGTGCACACACACAGACAGAGAGAAAGAGACAGACAGACTACACAGGCACACACACACACACTACACACGTGCAAACACACACTACACGCGTGCACACACACACACAGACAGAGAGAGAGAGAGAGACACACACACACAGACTACACACACACATGCACGTGTGCGTGCACACACACAGACAGAGAGAAAGAGAAAGACAGACTACACAGGCACGCGCGCGCACACACACACTACACGCGTGCACACACACACAGACAGAGAGAGACACACACACACACAAAGACACACACAGACACGGAGAGAGAGAGACACACACACAGACACAGACACACACACACACACACACAGACAGTGACAGAAGACGGTGGGCAAGGCTGGTTCAGGACTCTGTAGTCTCACTGCTAATGACGCCTTTCAGGGCTGTCTGGCTGGTGGATTTGCAGGGGAATGTGCAAAGAATGCGCTGTATTGAAGTGATGACTTGGTAATGTAGTAACACAACGCTGTGGCCACCCAAACACACCAGCACCAGCCTCAGTGTTTTAGCGTCTGCTACAAATTTGCACACAGCTTGCAATGGACTCTTTTTTTCCATGACTGTAGTGATGTCATCCACCGCCTCCAGCCGAGCCCGTCCCCGCTTCCGAACCCTCACCTCTTTGGTTTCCACACACACATGCAGCGTAATAATGCAGATGTATGCGCTGCCATGCACGCTGCTCCCCGGGGTCAGAACACAGTTGATAACGATTTGTGAACACTGAGCGATGGGCTGTCACAGAAATAACACCGTTAATGACCGAATGGAAAAAGGATGAGAGGGCTGCAAGTCAGGAAGTGAGTAAAAAGGGACGAAAACTGTTTCATGCAATCTGAGCAACATATTCATAGTCACACAGACACTTGCGCACTGATAAAACACACACACACACACACACACACACACACACACACATACATCAACACCACCCTAATATGACCCAAATAAACAGAAACAGCCTCTGGAGCCACATTTCCATCAAGAAAGGATAAGAGCACACAGAAAAAGATAAAGAAGAACACATCAGAAGAAAAGAGAGGGATTGAAAGGGTAATTCCACACCCAAATCCACCCATGCCTGTCTGTTTTGTTTAGCAAGTGCCCCTTTTGTTGCGAAAAACACAGAGGGACAGACTGGAACGTAGCCACTAGGGATGACCATTGTGCCGGTTAGCAGTCCCCCAGCCCTGGACCCGGTCCCAGCTTCGGCCCTCGGCTCCTCCTCGTCCTGGCTGACCACTACGGTATATATCTCCAGTGTTGTGGAAGCGGGCCGGGTATAAGAGAAGACCGGGCCGGGCCGGCGTATATTTTATAGCGGGCGTTAGCTGCTTTCCTCCTCATTGATATTCTGCAGGACTACCGTGCTGGGGCGCTGCGGGCGCCGCGCTCGGTCCCTGACTCTTAACGGCTATTTATTGCTGAAGTCTCCTCCTGCTCCCGTGGTACAAAGAGGCTCAGTGTCAGGGAGGAGAGGCTGAATGGAGCTCCCCAGTGGCCGGGTCTCGCTGCCTGCCAGACAGCCAACAGCTCACATTCCCTCCATCAAATGGACTGGCGTGCCAGGGGAGGCCCTAGGTCAGGTCACAAAGATCCAGGCATTCTGGGAAGGAGAGAGAGAGAAAGACAGGGAACGGAGAGGGGAGATATTGTTCTGGTCCCTGATCCCTGCTCTTTCTGACTCCTGTTCTTGCTCTTGCTTGCTTGCACAAGGAAAAAAAGAGATATAGTAAAAAATAACTGGGGTATAAATAACAATAACAAGTGTCATCCTCGTTCAGTCTTCTCTTGTCTTCATCCCGCTCCTATTCTTCCTTTTTATTGCTCTCTTTCACCTTCTCATGGCTTTGTCCAGGACTGCTGCCGAGGCACCGGGTAGTCACTCATGTTAGGATGAGGGTCATAACCCCTTTAGCAGCCACTGGTCCCTCGTCCACACCTTCGATGGGAAACCCAGCACTTTACGGAGAAACTTAACAAAAGGCATTTCATCTGTCCGTGACCGATTATACCACGGGAGGGGAGAAATGTCGGCATCGCAGCAGACTTCCTCTCATGGAAAATGTATGACGTGATTATCATTCACAGTTAGACGGGACGCTGGGGTTGCTGTGGCTGCACATGTACACATATCTCGTATACCCGCACACATGTACATAGACCGCACGCACGCACGCACGCACACACACGCAGCATGATTCCGTGAGAGTCACCGCCCTCTGGCACAGGTGGAGCTGCGTTAGCCTAACTTATGAGCTCATCTGAAATCCAAGGTAAAGCACATGTAGTTGTCTGCTGGATGTTGCTGGCGCGCACACACACAAAAAAAAGCAAAAGCAGAAACAGTTATCACACCCAAAGAAGATTTGTGTTGAGAACGAGATAGTGGAGGGAGACCTTGCACATTTCACGGCCGAAGCTTCAAACTGTCAGTGAGCGAATTCTCCGTGCCGTCCTTTCCACGTAAAATGTATCCCTTCCTTTGCCCCCCTCTCTCGTCTCTATTGTCCTGCGGTTTCGACGTCCAAACTTTGTGGTGCGTGCCACTTGCAGAGCAGAGGAAAGGAGCCACAAGGTGAATTTTCTCCTCCCCCCCCAAAAAACTCTCTGTTTATGTCTCTTTTTTCTCTCTAAATCCACTGGCTTTCAGCAGTCAGCCTCTCTTCAGTCAGCTGAATCATGTCGAAACATTGAATGATAGTGAGAGAGGACAGACAGGGTGTGGTTGGACAGGGACAGTGAGTCTAAGGGGCTGATTTATTCCAGTTGTAGGGAATGGGTCTTCAGAGAGCACTGGGTATTGTGGCGCTCCTCACTGGCCGCTAGAGGTGCGCTCGCCCATGTTCTTCCCCAAAAGCTGGCTGAAGTCGGCCAGCTCTCCCAGTCCCCGGTGCCCATGCACGTTGGGCCCGTGCACATTGGGCCTGATGAGGCCCTGGCGCTGGGAAGGGTACGGTGCTCCGTTGCTGTTGTTGTAGCTGAGCCCCTCGTGGCTCCAACGATGCTCCCCATAGTCCATGTGAGGGGTGGGTGCTGAGACCACCCTCCGTCGGTCAGGGGAATCCTGTGGCGTGGCCGGGTAGTTGTATTCACCTGCTGAATTCCTCAGGGTACCAGTGGGGCGGCTGCCCCCGTGCTCCCCTCTCTGGGTGGCCAGCACCAAATACCGCTGGCGCTCTGTATGTGGAGGGAGCATCACCTCTCCTGGGTCATCTAGCCTGCCCATTCCTCCACCCTGCAGGAACTTGGAGCTCAGGTAGATGACAGAGCTGTTGGGGCAGGTAGTCCCCACAGCAGTCAGGAAGGTCTGGCTCTGGTCCCACTCGGAGTCTGGGAGACGCATGGGCCTTTTTTGCTGTAGTGGTGTCTGCTCCGGGGTGGGCAGTAAGCCCGGGTCCATCTCTCCTTTGGGCCAGCCGTTGGGTGTGACAAAGGGGTTGTCAGCCTGTGAGCGCCGGCTCTCGCCACCGCTGGTTCTCGTCACGCTCATTACCGATCCACTGCGGCCATGCCCCAGCATGCTCTGCTCTTTGTCACCTTTGCGACGGGCGCCATTAGCTCCAGAGCCCCGTGAGCGGCGGTGGCGGTGACTCATGATCCAGCAGACAGTGAGGCCAGAGAGGACGGCCCCCGTGGCGAAGGCAGATACAGCGGAGACAACCAGCAGGTTGACCGACACCAAGCCATCAGGCTCCTCTATGAAACTCTCCTGAAGCAGACCTAGATACATACACACACACATCCACACACAGAGAGGGAGATAAAGATAGAGTGAGGGAGATAGAGGGAGAGAAAGCAAACACACAAACCAAAGGACAAAAACAAAAAAGCAAGGCTGTCAGAGAAAATAAATCTGCATACTTCCTTTCTAAATCAAAAAGCCAGGCAAAATGGCATGTTTTCTTTCTCCCGTCAGCGGGAAGGGCAATATGCTCTCCAGCCAAGGTAGCACCACTGTTTGTACAATGGCTAATTCAGTTCATTACCTTAAGTGGATAGTAATTTTAATAGCTATAATAACCGTCTTTCTAACTGAGAATTGCTCTCAACCCTGACGTGTTCCACAGCATTAGATTTACAGAAAAGTCTGGCGCTAATAAAGAGCAATGATTTACTGCACATTCATGTAAAACTTACAAATACTCATTCTTGCAGGATACCTATCTTAAGGGGGCAAAAAAAATTACACATATCTATACACTGAAGACTTTGCTCAGATAAGCTTGAAGTGTAATGTTTTCAGATGGGGGCTCTGCATTGGAAAATAAACATTATAAAGCGAGCTCTCTTGAAAAAAAAAAAGGAGTTCATGAATTATTTAAGATATAAATACAGTCAGACCACAGCATGCGCTGTCACGGATCAATTAGGAAAATGCCAGTAGAAAAGTTGTTCTTTGTTCTGCCAGCTCCGGGGACCAGCATCAATGAAAACAATGAAATTATGCCAGGAGAACGGATCGGAAAAAACGGAGATGAAAGGAAGGGGGGGTATGAAAGGAAGGGGGACATATCGAGAGAGAGACAGAGCTATGAAAGGAAGGGGGACATATCGAGAGAGAGCGAGAGTGAGAGAGGGGGAGAGACAGAGACAGAGCTATGAAAGGAAGGGGGACATATCGAGAGAGCAAGAGCGATAGAGGGGGAGAGAGAGCTATGAAAGAAAGGGGGACATATCGAGAGACAGCACTATGAAAGGAAGGGGGACATCAAGAGAGAGAGTGAGCTATGAAAGGAAGGGGGACATATGGAGAGGGGGAGAGAGAGAGCTATGAAAGAAAGGGGTACATTGAGAGACAGAGAGAGAGATGAAAGGAAGGGGGACATATCAAGACAGCGAGAGAGAGCAAGAGCTATGAAAGGAAGGGGAACATATCGAGAGAGAGAGAGAGAGCTATGAAAGAAAGGCGGAGAGAGAGAGAGACAGAGACAGAGAGACAGACAGAAAAGAGAAGAGTTGCCTAAAGCAAACTCCAACAATTGGGGCCTTAGACAAACACAGTAAATGTTCCTTAAATTACAGCACCAACAGCAGCAGAGAGGGAGGACTGTCTGCAGGAGGACAGAGGAATAAATTCCTTCACACAGAAAATAAATGGATGTCATTAATAGACACTGGGAGCCACTTACTCACTCACCCACAGGAGTGTGAGAAAGAATGGAAGCAAAAACAAACACGAGGAGAGCAGGCAGCTCTTAAGCAAACATGCTTCCATTGTCTGACAAATTTATATCTAATGGGGATAAATGGGGCCGACTGTGTTGCAGGAACCATAGTATGAAATAGCTCGGCGGTTTATTCATGTGCTTTTGCGGCTTGGTATAATAAACTATTAGCCTCCGCATTGATGTTGGGTTGGGGGATGGTATCTAAAACCCCGTGACAGATGATTGTGCTGTCCAGGTCCGGGGCTGTACTTAATTAATTTTATCCCCCAAGTACGATAAATGCAAAGTTATATTTTTTATTTTTGACACGATGTTGACACATAGCCAATGTCCCTGGTATATAGTGGTAGTGTAAAGAGACAGTGAGAGGCAAATGATAGCTAACGGACTTTCCATTTTTGTCCACGTTCAACATTTGGCATTTAGCAAACAGACAGATTAGGACAACAACACAAATACTCACAGGACATGCACATTGAACAGACATCTGAACTCCCATCCGATATTAAGACATTTATTTTGAATATTAGATAACCTGGGAGTGGTTGGTTAGTAGATAGTTAGTGGTTAGCGCGGTCTCCTCACAGCAAGAAGGTCCTGGGTTCGAACCCCGGTGTTGTTCAACCTTGGGGGTCGTCCCGTGTCTGCGTGGGTTTCCTCCGACAATCCAAAGACATGCAAGTCAGCTGAATCGGCTGTACTAAATTGTCCCTAGGTGTGAATGTGTCGGCCCTGTGATGCTTGGTGGCTTGTCCAGGGTGTCTCCCAATGACTGCTGGGATAAGCTCCAGCATCGCCGCGACCCGAATTCAGATATGCGGCTTGGATAATGGATGGATGGAGATAACCTGAGACTAAGAATATTCAGTCCTTCAGCGGTGGGGAGACGTACTTATCTAAACACTCATCTGACCCCTCATCCATCTCTAAGCATGCACAGTAGATACAAAACAAGCGATCCTTAAGAGTTTATCAGTGAGATCTCGCACCCTCAACAGGTCCTTCACATTCCTCATTGACGGAGACCTTGTATTAATCAACCGGACTTGTTGATCAATCAAAGTCCTTTTCAACACTAATTACTTCTTTATTAACCAATCCAATAAGCTCAGCGATATTTAGACACGATCCCAAATTAGAGTCCATTAATCATGTGTTCAGTTCAACTCGGTTCAGTGTCAGACCGATTCTACACAGTAGGTGGATATGGCAATTCATCAGCACCTCCAAAATGTTCCTGTTTTTTTTAAATTATCTTATTTTTGTCTTTTTGCTGGGCACCACGCACCACGGCCAATGTGCTCCTGTCCCCCCTAGTACTTCTTTCCTTCTCCCCTTCCCCCATCTATTCCTTCTTGCTTGTAAATTGTGACCTTGGAGTTAATAAGCTTCCATCTGACATTTCGGCCAAAAAATGAATTATTCATTTGACACACCGCTACAAGCAAGTTTTATTATGTGGCCTAGGTTTTACTCTTGGAGATGTTTATTTGAGTTCGTAAAAAGCTTTATGTGAGAAGGTTATGATAATTTTATTCTCCTGGGTGTGAAAAAAAAAATCAAAATCATTGCTGCCTTGTGTAACTCGCAATTAATCCAAGCACAGACCGAAACCAGAAATTCAAAGTTCACCCTGCTCGCACGCTTTCTCTCAAACATCTGCATCACACAAACCAGCTTGTGGTATCCTGGCTAACCAGGGGAGACATCGCTTCAGTCCCTCCGCATCCTTTAAAGACTCATGGTATCCGATGTTTATATTGAACTTGACGTTGGTTCATCAAGAGTTCCTTGCTCTTTGGCAAGAGCTAAACACACCGTTAACATCATTGTTGAAACAGCCCACACATACGTGCTGATCACGCGGTGTTTATTTTCATATTTTCAGGCCAATATTCAGTTTGGACTGCGTGTCAGTCGCAATTATGTTCGTGATCTTCCCCGTGGTAAGAGTGTTACTGGGGGCAGCAGATGTTTCACGAGAAATGCCATTTGCAGGTTACAGACACTATCACTGTAAAAAACAACAGCTTATTTTTATAGCAAAATAACCGGCAGCTGTGGTTGCCAGAAATGTTCTGTAAAAAATACGGTAGAACTTTTTCTGTTATTACGGTAAAAGGATTTTAGTGCCGCTGATTTTATGGTTAAGGTTGGAATTTGATTCCATATAAATACAAGTTTTTACCATGGACAAATATGCCGTTTTGCTGTATAATTATCATGAAAATACTGCTAATTATATGGCAAAACAGCGTTTCTTTCTATGGTAAAATCTTGTATCTATACAGTAAAATATAAATTTTTCTCTTTTTTGAGAGCAATTTTCTGTAACGTTACCAGAAATAAAATTTTAGTTGATAATGTTAAAATGACGACATGTTCGAGCAACGAATACAAGTTAGCTAACAATCTAGACCTGAGCTCTGAGCTTCAAATTAATTTACTAACATTAGATCTCGATAACAGATTCTGATAGAATTGTTTAACATGAATCTTTTAAACTATGACAAAAACCTACCTCTTCTGATTCCCTGCTGTACACTGTGCAGAAGCTACTTCCGTCGCTATTCAAACGGGAAACCTGCGAAGCTGCAACTCTGCATAGACCTAACATTGACGGATGAGAGTGGCTGTGGAGTTAAAACGACAAAAAGTTGTTTGAGGTTGCTAAAAATATTGGTAGGGACAACTCAGTAGTCCCTTGACATTGGTAGGGACATGTCCCTACCGTCCATCCCCAAATCTACGCCCATGGAACTATGTCAACAAGTCATACGGCCGGCCGAATGTCTCTACAGCAACACATTTCTCAGTAGAATCTTGTTTAACATGTGCAGGCAGAAGTGCTTTAACTTTGAAGGAGAGCTTACTTTGACTGGGGGAATGGAGCCGGTATGTTGCCTCAACCTAGAGGTGCCCGATTTGTGCCCTTTGTAGATCAATACTTTTGCACATTTGTCGTGGCTAACAAAGTCCAGTTGGTTTCCATCTTTATCAATAACAACTGAGAAATTGTCATGCTTTTGTGTTGTAATAACCTGCTTTGATCTTCTTTTCAACCTCATTTGTTGACTCCATTCTTCTGGTTAGCACTAGCTAAATCCCAGGACTAGTATTGCGTCGTTCGCGAACGATTCAAATCTTTTGGGTGAACGAACCGAATCACTCCCTGAAATGACCCGTTCATTTCTCAGTCAGTTGAGCTCAGTTGCATGTGAACGTGCAGGGATTGACTAGTATCATAGAGTGCATAAGCAAAATTGCTGCATCTGTACTCATTAGATTTTGAATAAATTTAAAATGAGCTAGGTTATGTTTGACAGTCCCTGATTTATTTTTAAAATCTCGCCACCTTTCGTAGTTTACAATGCGTGGTGAAACCTGCAATATTAAAGAACGGGTGGCTGAGACTGAGACTGTCTCAAGGAGTGGTTGGTGCAGGTGCATGTTCAGTGACTGGTTCACTGAACGTACACAGTGAACATGAGCGCTCAGCAATTGACAGTCGCTGAGTCGCTCAAGGCCGCCCCTCTCCTGAAGTCTTGAAGTAGCAAGTAGTACCAAATATTTTATTTAACAATTAGGTGTCGCGAAAATATACTACAAGCAAGGCAAGGCAAATTTATTTATATAGCATATTTTAGCATCAAGGCAATTCAGTGCTTTACAGAAAACATAAAAGGCATTAAGAGAAGCAACATACGGCAATAAAGACATGTAAAACAAATAAAAAGAGTAAAAATTAAAGTGCAGTGTAAGATGAAAATCAAAAGCCTCAAGTTTTATTTAATAAAAGGCAGTGGCAAAGAGGAAAGTCTTCAGCCTAGATTTAAAAGAATTTAATTTTCCTTTATTAATCCCCTTGGGGAAATTCTGTTACTGCAAATTAACCCATCCTAGCTGTGATCTGTGTAGCTAGGAGCATAGAGTATAAACCCTAACATGCATATTTCATTTTGATGGTGGGGGAAACCCCGGGGTTTGAACCCAGTACCTTCTTGATGTGAGGCAACAGTGCTAACCACTGGGCCACCATGGTGCCCAAAGAACTGAGAGTTGAAAGAACAGAGTTGCAGCAGACATGCAGTTTTCCCAGAGTTTGGTGTGGTGCATAAAAACTGAAAGCTGCATCTCCATGTTTAGTTTTGACTCTGGGGACAGAAAGCAGACCTGTCCCAGGTGATCTGAGTGATCTGGATGGCTCATAGTGTAGCAGTAGATCTGAAATGTATTTTGGCCCTAAATAATTCATTTATTTATAAACCAAGAGTAGAGTTTTAAAATCAATTCTTTGACAGACAGGGAGTCAGTGTAGTGACCTCAAGACTCACATGATGCGATCCACTTTTTGGTCTTAGTAAGGACTTGAGCAGCAGCATTCTGAATCAGCTACGGCTGTCTGATCGAATTTTTAGAAAGACCTGCAAAGACACTTACAGAAGTCGAATCGACTGAAGATAAATGCATGGACAAGTTTTTCCAAATCCTGCTGAGACATAACTCCTTTAATTCTTGATATATTCTTCAGGTGATAGTAAGCAGACTTTATAATTGTCTTAATATGGCTGTCTAAATTCAGGTCTGAGTCCATGACTACACCAAGATTTCTGGCTTGGTTCGTGGTTTTTAAGATTACTGATTGTAGCTGAGTGCTGACTTTTAGCCATTCTTCTTTGGCTCCAAAGACAATTACTTCAGTTTTATCTTTGTTTAACTGAAGAAAATTCTGAGACATCCAATCATTGATTTGTTCAGTGCACTTACTCAGTGCTTGCATGACATTATAGTCCCATGGTGATATGGTTATATAAATCTGCACATCGTCTGCATAGTTATGGTAACATATTTTGTTGTTTTCCACAATCTGGACTAGTGGGAGCATATAGATGTTAAACAGAAGCGGCTCCAGAATGGAGCCTTGGGGCAGCGTTTCCCAACCCAGTCCTCAAGGAAACCCTATCCTGCAGACTTTCATTGTAACCCTGCATAGGTAGCCCTGCTTGTACTTACTCAACAAATCATCTCACAGCACTCAATTATGCAAGGTGTGCAACATCTGACATAATTCATTGCTGATTGGTTGAATAACTACAAACAGGTACCTATTCAGGGTTGCAAAGAAAATCTGCAGGATAGGGGTTCCTTGAGGACTGTGTTGGGAAACACTACCTTGGGGACAGCTCATTTTTGTATGCACAGATTTGTAATTACCTATAGACACAAAGTAGTCCCTGTTCTTCAAGTAGGATTCAAACCAGTTTGGTGCTGTGCCAGAAAGTTCCACCCAGTTTTCGGTCAATATGTTGTAGTCAACTGTGTCAAATGCAGCACTTAGATCCAATAATACCAGGACTGAGATTCTGCCACTCTCTGTGTTTAAGCAGATGTCATTAAAAACCTTAACAAGAGCAGTCTCAGTGCTGTGGCTGAAATCCTGACTGGAAGACATCGAAACTGTTGTTTAGTGCCAAAAAGCTCACTGGCTTATCCTTTACAAATGACTATTCTCAGTTTACTAGTTAGTGACCTGAACTAGATGTCCGGCCGTGTTTTAATTCAGTGAGTGGGACTCTACGCAGTCGGAGCACCGGTCAAGCACGGAATGATTCGGTGAACAAATCTTTTGAACGAATCTTTTTAATGAACTGAAGTTAACGATTCAGTACACTGAAAAGAACTGCTTTGCCCATCACTACCCGGGACCCGCAGTTTATTTAGTGACCGCCCACTGCAGCAAAGTTCAAACCGCCTGCTCCTGCAATATTTGCATTGAGTCCCGTGGGAAACCAATCCCAATGCAGTCCTCTCTACCTTGATGACTACATATGGCCCAAAGAAACTGATCATCAGAAAGCACAGAACATCTGAATAAACAAGGACAAAGAGGTGCCAAACTCTTCTCTACTATCACATCTGGAACAGTTCATGCTGTCCTAGAGAGATTTCAGATATTTTTTCAACATTTTCCTCGACTGTAGTCTGGGGTTGCAGTGTGGCACTTCGCATTAAATTCTGCATGGTATAATAAAAGCCCTGTCATCTTCATGCAGTGGAAGAAATCCTGACATCCGTGTGTGTGCATGTGTGTGTCTGAGATCACACAAAGAACTGAGAGGTTAACACAAACAACCTTTGTTCTGTGTGTGTGTGTGTCTGTGTCTTAGATTACACAAAGAACTGAGAGGTTAACACAAACAACCTTTATTCAGTGTGTGTGTGTGTGAGTGTGTGTTTGCCATTGGTGGCTCAGCTGAAGTACTGGCCAGGTCCTCATAATGAATTAAGCACACTGCCCGTTTACTCTGAGTATGGCTCCTTTTTTTTCCTATTCTCTTTCTCACATGCACACACAGACATGTTTATTCTCTCATGTGCACACCCGCTTTCTCCCTGCCTGCAGACGCACCACATGTGATGAGAAGCTTTGGCCATTAGGGAGTGTCGCCACACACAGCAGTCACTCTGCTGTGTGTGGCGGCTTTGGGGAGAAAGAGCATATGAAAACGAGGGGGTGGCAAACAAAGTCACGAGTGTGTGTGTGTGTGTGTGTGTGTGTGTGTGTGTGTGTGTGTGTGTGTGTGTGTGTGTGTGTGTGCGTGCGGATGACAAAATTCTTTGCATCTCAGTGAACGGTGACAGTAGAGGCAGCAGCGTGCACGCTCTCCTCTCCTGCTCCCCTTCCTCCTTCGTCTTCCCCTCCTGCTCACTTATTAAAGCTTAATGGAAGCCAACGGGCCTGCCTGTCAGTCTGACGCACACCCGAGCTTGTCTTGGGGCTTCCAGCTCCAATTACAGCAGAACAATGAGAGAGGAGGAACACGGGAGGAGGAGAGAGGCGGGGAGAGGAGAGGAGCAGAGAGAAAAGGTAAAAAGGGGAAGAAAAAAAAAAGGTTAAGGACTGGGGAGGATGGAGGGGGGGAAAAGAGGAGAAGAGCTGAGGGAGCGGAGTGGGAGGGTGGGAAGGGGAGGAGTGGACAGGGGAGAACGGAGGAGTCAAAGGGAGGTGAGCGGAGGATAAGACGGGATTAGAGACAAGAGGAGAGGATAGGTAAAGAGAGGCGAGGAGATAAGAAGAGAGGAAAGGGGAATGAGGGTGCTCGGGTGGGGGCAGACAGTTGAGACTGTGGATGGGATTGCTCCGGCGTCCATATGAAACACATACACACAACAAAAAAAAGGCATCTGTGCATTACTTGATATGTCTCCGTGCCAGCTCATTGTCATGTTTGTGGTCCAACACTTTCATTTTACTTTTGAAATTCCTTCGCCACTAATTTTCTTCCAATTCCCTTGTTACGTTTTAATCCGCCCTCTCTTTATCGCTCCCTCTTATGGGCGATGAGGGGAAACAACTCCAAAACTCTTGGTCGAAGTAAATAACGTTCTCTCGCAAACTAAACCTAAGGTCGTTTTGATCGACAGGAGCGCCCCCGCGATAAACTTTTAATATCATCCTGACGCAGTGAAAAGAGGATAGATAACAATGAAATTTGCAGGGCAAGCGGATGAAGCTGCGGGCACTGTTGCCTTCGCTCACGTTGTACATAAACTGGTGGTTGTGGAGGAGGTGGCGGCGGTGGTGGCGGTGGAGGGGGCTGCGGGTGTCAAGTTCGTCTGTACTAGATGAAAGTCATCTTAATGGCTATTTCTTCTCCCTCATATAGTACGTCTTCCCTTCCCATTTCTCTCTCTCCATCCTTATATTACTCTCCATGGACCGTGACAGAGCGGGCCGTGAGGAGGAATAAAGCCCCGGTGGCCCCGTGGTACTCGGTTTTTACGTTGCCCTTCATTAGGACGTTGGCAGAAGATCGTGTGGATCTGCTTTTCCCATACTGACAAATTGGAGAGCTGTCTGCCAGTGGTGCATGAATGGGCGGGGTGTGTGTGTGTGTGTGTGTGTGTGACATGAAAAGAGAGAAAGCGTAAGAGTGAGAGATGGGGGGGGGGATATTGATTTTTAAACCCACTGTCAGTGCAGCCGAGCCACTGTTCATGCAGACATCTTACATGCTACAAATGTGCAGTTTTCCTTTACCGTGCCGGTGCTCTGAAGCAGAGGGGATGCATCGCCAGAGCCAAAAAGACAGCATCAAGGAGCTTGTCCCCCCCCCCCTCCGCCTGCCTGCTTACAATGCTGTTTTTGATGATTATCTGGAGACGTTAGCTATTTTGGTTGTAAATTAATTAATTTGGGAACTATTCAGGCCCGTGTGCAGTTCAGCGAGCTCTTTAATCAAATGCCGGGCAAGAGAACTTCTGTTCAGATCGAGCCGAGACGGGATACATGTTTCAAACACGGCACATCAAAATAGAACAAAGAGATTTCAAAGTGTCCCAACGGACCTGTCGATGCCACGAGCACACACTTCTGAGCCTGATAGGGTACGACTGTGTCAGTGTACAGCCAGCGATCTGAAAGGGCTTTCATCTCCACGACTCACAGGATCTCTGCATGTTAATGTGTTTGTGCACTCATTAGTGGTAGATATACACGTGTCATTACATGTGTGCCCTATGTGTGTGTGTGTGTGTGTGTGTGTGTGTGTGTGTGTTTGTCTGACTTTTTGCACATCACCAACTTGTGAGCGTTAGTAAGCAACTCAATGCACTGCCTGCATCCATGGCTAAGAGATTTTGCTCATTACACGCCTCTCCCTCCTTTCCCTTTGCTGAGGGACTGCAGGTCACTATCTGGTTTCTACTGATCTCTGATGTCACCACCGGCCCTCCTTCCCTCCTTCCTGTCCACGTTGTTACCAACCCGCTGCGCTGAATTTTTTTCTGAGCACAGTGGCTGCTCTGCTTTCTCCAATTATATACTATCTGCCTTAAACACCTCCCCCCTCCCCTAATGCCCCCACCTACACCCCCTACCACACATTTACTTTACACCTCTCTCTCTCTCTCTCTCTCTCTCTCTCTCTCTCTCTCTCTCTCTCTCTCTCTCTCTCTCTCTCTCTCTCTCTCTCTCTCTCTCTCTCTCTCGTTCTGTCTCTCTCTCTCTCACACACACACACACACACACACACCACTGATGTCTGGTGGGGCTGTGAGGTGAAGGATGGACGGAGAGTCAGAGGGAAACAAACGCACTTTAAAGAAAACCAGACACAGTTGCACCGACTCAACCCTTGCCGGTCCAGCCAGCTCATGAACAGGTTTTTACTCTCAGGACGGCTCTGAAGGCGTTCACAGCCCTTCTCAGTCGGGTGTTTTCAGTTCTGAGCATCTTTAAATATGAATAAGTAAAATCCTAACAACATGTTCGGCGGGTCAGTGGAGCGTGCTCATCTTTCACTCACCTGATCGATATGTTAAAACATTTATGCACACCAGCCGTGTGTGTGTGTGTGTGTGTGTGTGTGTGTGTGCAATTAAAATTCCATAAAATCTCCAATGAAAAACGTGCAGTTAATAGATTCAGGGATTCAGCTGTGCCTATTAGCGAGGGCAGATGAGCTTTGGCTGGCTCAGAGTCAAGGTTCGTGATGATGACTGAATAATTACAGACCTACAGGAGTTACCTGCTCTCTCTCTCTCTCTCTCTCTCTCTCTCTCTCTCTCTCTCTCTCTCTCTCTCTCTCTCTCTCTCTCTCTCTCTCTCTTTCTTTTCTTCTCCCTCTTGCTGCTCAGAGAAAAGGTTGTGTCCCTGCTTGGGGTAAATGATAGTCTTGCCTTGTTTGGAGGAGTGCTGGTAAATTCATCATAGGAGGTTGGCTCCCTCCCTGCCTCATGTCATCAAAACTGAAGACTTCTGTTTTTTGGTTTACATAATTTCTTCCCCCTCCACATTCCACGCATACACATTCCTGTTTGAAATGTTTCTCATTGACTTTGTGGATTCGGCTATATCGGGAGACCTCGCTTTCCCCATCCGGCCAACCTTCAGCAAAAAGCAGCTTAACAAGGGAGAGTCTGTTAGCAGTTTAAGCTGCATCCAATCCAAACAAAGCAACTGGGCTGTGGCGGACACTGTGGCGAAATAAATTGTTTTCTAGAGCATCTTTTCTGTTTGTGTACGAGGGTTCGTTCCTGTGTGAGAAAAGTGTGTGTGTGTGTGTGTGTGTGCGCACGTGACAGAAGGCATGTGTGCATGAATGCATGTGTGTGAGAGAGTGAGTGAGTGTGTAAGTATTTGAGAGAGAGAGAGACTGAGTGAGTGAGCGTGTGAGAGAGAGGGATAGAGAGTGAGTGAGTGAGCGTGCGTGTGAGTGAGTGTGTGAGAGAGCGAGAGAGAGAGAGAGAGAGAGAGCGAGAGAGAGAGAGAGAGAGAGAGAGAGAGAGAGAGAGAGAGAGAGAGAGCGAGACTCTTGAGTAAAGCCCAAATTGGATTCTTACCAAATTGCAGGACATCAGACCATATTTTTACCCTCCACACCATAATTGACAAACATGTAAACCAAAACAAAAAGAAAATCTTTGCCTGCTTTGTTGATTTAGAAAAAAGCTTTTGATTCAATTTGGCATGAGAGCCTATTTTATAAACTATTGGAAAGTGGTGTAGGGGGGAAAACATACGGCATGATTAAATCAATGCATACAAACAATAAATGTGTTATCAAAATTGGAAACAAACAAACTGCCAACTTCACTCAAGGGCGTAGAGTGACCCAGGGCAACCCAATCTCTCCGACCCCCTTCAAGATTTATATTAATGAACTGGCAAAGTTATTAGAACGATCTACTGCTCCTGGTCTCACTTTACATGACTCCGAAATCAAGTTCCTCCTTTATGCAGATGACCTGGTTCTGCTGTCACCAACAGAAGAGGGTCTACAGCAAAACCTGGCTCTGCTTGAAAAGTTCTGTCAGACCTGGGCCCTGGCCATTAACCCCGAAAAAACTAAAATAGTTATATTCCAAAAAAGGTCCAAATGTCAGGGAACAAAGTACAACTTCACTCTAGGAACAACTAAAATCCAACAATCAACTAACTACACATACCTAGGGTTGAAGATCAGGTCCACTGGAAATTTTAACTTGGCCATTAATGAACTGAAAGAGAAGGCAAGAAGGGCTTTCTATGCCATCAAAAAGTCAACACATGCTGACATCCCAATTAGGACCTGGCTCAAAATAGCCCAATCAGTGATTGAGCCAATTGCACTATATGGCAGTGAGGTTTGGGGTCCTCTCACGAAACATGAATTTGGAAAATGGGAAAAACATCCAATCGAAAGCCTGCATGCAGAATTTTGTAAGAGAATCCTCCGGGTCCAGAGGAAGTCTCCCAACAATGCATGCTGAGCAGAATTAGGCCAATACCCTCTAATTATTCACATTGAACAAAGAGCCATCAATTCTGTAAACACCTAAAAATGAGTGACTCCAAATCCTATCATTATAAATCCCTCAAAAGCCAAGAGAGGAACATAGAGAAGAGTCCCCTCAGTCAACTGGTCCGGACGCTCAACAGACTAACATTAGACCCTTCTAACACCACTAATAATAACCAGCCTCAGGACAGTGACGTCATTCCTCAACACATTCCACCCAACCAAACTGTCAATCAACAAAAACAAAATTATGAAACCTACTGGACTGAAATAACAAAAACCCAAAGTAAACTTCAGGGCTATGTGGCTCTAAACAGACAGTACACCCGGGCAGAATATTTGACCACGGTGACTGACAACAAACTGAGAAAAACCTTGACAATGTACACACTCAGTGAGCACATCCTGGCCATCGAGAAAGGCCGACACAGACAAATCTGCTACCCAGAGAGGACAGACAGGCTGTGTCTCACTGTGGTCAAGGAGTGGTGGAGACAGAGCTCCACTTCTTGACCACATGTGACAAATACAAACATATAAGAAAAGAATACCATCCCAAATTCACAAAAATAACAAAAACAAAAATACATTTTGACTCTGCCCAGGCAATTCCCTACTTATTAGGTGAGAAAGCCCAATGTTCATGGTTGGCAGCAAAGTGTGTAGCAGCTGCCACAAAGTGAGGGACAATGAGTGACTAAAATCAGTTCATTAATATATGTCTGTTTGTTTATTTTGTTTGTTTTCAACTGTCTTATCTTGTTTGTATTGTTTGTTATGACATTAAGTATTTTGTATAATATGTTATTAATGCTTTGGCAATATGAGAATGCCTGTCATGCTAATAAAGCAAATTTGAATTTGAATTGAGTGAGTGTGTGTGGTGTGAGAGAGAGAGAGAGAGAAAGTGAGTGTGAGTGACAGAGCGAGCGAGATAGAGAGAGAGACAGTGAGTGAGTGTGTGTGAGAGAGAGTGTGTATGAGAGAGATACAGAGAGCGAGAGTGTATGTGTGTGAGAGACAGAGATAGAGAGAGAGAGTGTGTGTGAGAGAGAGAGAGATAGAGAGAGCGAGAGAGAGAGTGAGTGAGTGTGTGTGTGAGAGAGAGAGAGAGAGAGACTTAGAAAGGATGTAGTGTTTCATTCTTTCCTGCTATAACCCATGGCCTGGGGGGGTTATGATGCTGTGGTGCTGGCAGTAGAGTTGGATGGTAATTGATATTCTCAATTTGGGTGCGAGGGAAAAGCATACCATGGAGCCTAATAATAAATATTCACAAAACATGTCACAGGCAATAAATTGGGGAGCTGGTCCGCATAGCATTAGTGTAACGATGCACCCAGGGGGTTCAAATCTCTCATTCCCCAATCATGTAACAGGCAATCCTAACTTAATCTTTCTCACATGCTAGACCCATAAATCACATCACAACTAAGTGCATGTTGGAGTGCTGTGCATGTTTGTGTGCACTGCGATATACTATATGACCACCAGCTGAAAACACAGACCCATTTGTTTTTTATGTTAACGCCCCCAAGTGCTGAAGGGTTGGACCTGTTCCCAATATAAATTTCTGAAAGTTTAGCAGAGTGATTAAAACATCAGGCCTGGCGTTGGGGCTCTAAACCATCTGGTTGGCTGATTGAATGTGTTCTCTATCTACCCGCTCATTCGCCCACCCGTTCCGCTGATTTACAGGAGGTCTTTAATAAAATGTCTCCTCGGTGACACAGGGCCAGGATGTTTCAGGTACACACACACACGCCATCGCGCCGTCGGACTGATCCTGAGAGTAATGAACACGGACACACACACACACACACACACACACACACACACACACACACACACACACACACACACACCCTGTCTGCTGATCTGGACTAAATCCCTGTTAAGGGGATCAATACTGAGGTGTGGTAACAGGCCACAGGGTGAATACAGAGGGGGAATGGTGAGGCCCCGGGGGGGGGGGAGGGGTTGGATGAGGTTTCATTGCTGGGAAGCACAGATGCAGAGATTTAGAGCGGTGCGCCATAGTCGATTACTTTCTGAGCAGTAGACACTGAGCCGATCCCAAAGAATGCACCGGAGAGACTGGCGACGGTAATTTGCATGTCACCTCAGAAGGCTTTCAATGAGTTATTACAGGGGTCTTGAGGTCCAACGAGCAGTTTGCTACCTGGGACCATTATCCTTTATCACTACAGGTTGTGTGTGTGTGTTTTTGTATACTTGAGTCACGTGCTTGATTACACCAGTACCAACCAAAATAGCAGATATCTGGTTTTGCTCCAGTCATTTCTTTCTTTCTTTCTTTTTTTGGACCCCCCCCCCTTTTCTCCCCAATTGTACTTGGCCAACTACCCCACTCTTCCAAGCCGTCCCAGTCTCTGCTCCATCCCCTCTGCAGATCCGGGGAGGGCTGCAGACTACCACATGCCTCCTCCGATACGTGTGGAGTTGCCAGCCGCTTTTTTTTCACCTGACAGTGAGGAGTTTCGCCAGGGGGACGTAGCGCGTGGGAGGATCACGCTATGAACAGGCGCCCCGACCAGCCAGAGGAGGCACTAGTGCAGCGACCAGGACACGTACGCACATCCGGCTTCCCATCCGCAGACATGGCCAATTGTGTCTGCAGGGACGCCCAACCAAGCTGGAGGCAACACAGGGATTCGAACTGGCGATCCCTGTGTTGGTAGGCAATGGAATAGACCGCTATGCTACCCAGACACCCTAACTAAGATATACTGACCAGTTACTTATTGCTTATCACCAGTGCCATTCTTTACCTTGGTGTTTGCCATAAGTTGCCAACATTAGCACATTCAATCATCAACACACACACACACACACACGCACGCACACACACACACACACACACACACACACACACACACACACACACACCAGCACCATCATCATCGGCGCTTCTGACTGTCCTCTCCGTTGGGTTGTCTACTTGTGGGTCTTCAGATGGCTGCAGAGGCCAATCCACAATCCACATACTTTGGTGCAGTGTGGACTTGGGGAAAGTGGTGGTGGTTGAGCCTTTTCCTCTCTCTGCTTGCGGTGCTGTCACTTTCTCTCTGCGGCACAGTGGAGTTCAATTTCATGACATGCAGTTATTTCCGGCACAGATTTCTTCCAGGAGCACCTATCCAGTGCAATGTGCTCCCAGAATGTGTTCCCAGTTGCTCAATGTGATGTTGAATTCTTCAGACTGGTCTTGATATTGTCCTTGAAACGTTTCTTTTGCCCATGGGGAGCTCGCTGACGTTCCTTCAGCTAGGAGTACAGGATCTGTTTGGGCAGACGTGTGCTGGACATGTGGATGATATGGTCTGTCCATCGGAGTTGGTGTTGCATTATTGTGGTGGTGATGCTAGTCATGTTGGCTTCTTCCCGAACGCTGATGTTGGTGCATCTGTCCTTCCAGCTTGTCCTCAGGATCTTGTGTAAGGATCTTTGGTGATATTGTTCCAGGGCTCTCAGGTGCCTGCTGTAGGAGGTCCATAACTCTGCTCCATACAGCAGGGTAGGGAGAACAACAGTTCTGTAGACTAGGAGTTCTGTTTGGGCCTTTAGGTCTACAAAGACCCTGGTCCTGAATCTGGCGTCAGAGCCAATGGCACAACTCAGGCAATGGGTGACCTCAGAGTCGATGTCCACTTTTGAGGAGAGAAGGCTTTAATGTTGGGCTGGGTAGATGGCTGAAACACACCCACACACACACACACACACAAATTTCTCATATGGGTACTGATACAGCCAACACATACATCCATCCATTATCCAAACTGCTTATCCTGCTCTCAAGAGTCTCAGGATGCTGGAGCCCATCCCAGCGGTCATTGGGTGGCAGGCGGGGAGACACCCTGGATAGGCCGCCAGGCCATAACAGGGCCAACACACACACATTCCCACCTAGGGACAATGTAGTACAGCCGATTCACCTGACCTATATGTCTTTGGACTGTGGGAGGAAACCGGAACACCTGGAGGAAACCCATGCAGACACGGGGAGAATATGCAAACTCCACACAGAGGATGACCCAGGATGACCCCCTGGGTTGGACTACCCCGGGGCTCGAACCCAGGACCTTCTTGATGTGAGGCGACCACACCGCAGCCAACACATCCACATACACAATACACTATCATGCACTATATGCACTACTGGATCAACACCAACAAGACAGCTGATCTTCAACAGCCACAACGCACACCACTGTGCACTAAAGCAGCTTTGCAGCATCATCATCAGATCTTCCTTTATGTCACTCAGCAACCAGATTGCACATGCACACCACGTGGCACAAGAATAGCCACCAGGCGTATCGCCCCTTCTCCGGTGACCGGACTTGGTGACAAACCACTCCTTTTTTCACCTATCGGGAGAAGCAGCCCTCATTAAAAGACTTCAGATGTGTTTAACCATCGCGGATTTCATGATGCGAAATGAATGTAGGCGAATGACTTTGATTCATTCTAAAGCAATGGTAAGAAAACATAGCTCAGCCATGGGAAATGTTTTATTGTGGCTACTGAGGTGATTTCCAGCTGTGACTGTGATTAATCCTACTCTTGAAATTGTATTTTTATAGCGGAGTTTTAACGTTGGAGTCCATGGGACCTCTGTGTCTAATCCCCCTCATGATGCCTGTTAAACAAACATGGTTACGAGGTGAATAAAATGAATTATTTTGGTTGGTCCTCCAGTTCTCCAGTGCTGAGTTCAGCAGTGAATTATTTGCTGATCTGTGAAATACGATCGATGTCTCGTTTACTTTCAGCACTCATACCCGAATACATAACAGGCACTGTCGCTGCCCGAACAAGGAAGAGAGTGAATGAAGAGAGGGAACAGCGATAGTGAGAACAAACGTTTTCCGTAGGTTTTTAATCATTGCAACCATGAGAGGTTCTTGATCATACAGTTATATATAACTGTGAGATTAGGCTGATAGGTTCAGTGGTTTACGTGAGTAGCTGCGGACAGATGCACACACGACCAAATGCATACCGCCTGGCAGAGATAACAAACAAGCTTCCACAGTTGATGTAGTGTTCAACAGTCACTTGTGCAACTTCAACAAATTCAGTAAAGTATAGCCTCAATATTATCAGTGCACCGCCTTCAACTCAATGAGAAAAATGTGCACACCAACCTGGGGTTGAAGTTCCACCTCACCTGAGAGACTTGTGGCAGCCCTCTCTTGGAAAATTCATCCAGTACTTAAGTTCATTTGGGAGAATGTGTAAAGAAATGCAGACAATCCTACCAGACTCACAGAAAAACACAACGTAGATCGGCAACAAAATCGTCAGTATCTGTGAATGTGGTGGCCATTGCGCTTAGTTTGCTCACAATGTGCCAGAAGCTCAAGCTCAAAGTTGATGATGACACCGGGGCTACCACCGATACATTTCAGGGCCCTGAGGTGTTCTGTCTCTACACATCAAAATTTGATTGGCTGATGATAAGGTCACTCAAAGTTGTTATCAGTTTGCAGCTTCAGGCTTCAAGGAAAGGCTAGCAATACAAACTAGTGGTGGTCCAAGGAGCTGTGATGCATTTAGAGGACATAGGAAATCCCTGCTCAGCCCCAGGAGAAAACAAGCAATTGAATTCAGACACATTTCAGGCACATTTCAATTTCCTTTTAAAAACAAATTTTGATTTTGATTTTGACAGGGCCAGCAGAGAAGGCCCTGATGGCCCTGACAGTCCACCACAGCTTTTATATATATGTCGGTGTAAAAGTGCACACACCTCTACACCTCACGACCTGGGTGCAGTCACACATTCGCACTGACACTCTTCAGTTCAGTGGATGCACATGGGTCCTCTTATTTCTTCAGCCAGGCCTCAGTGCACACTGAGGAGATCAGCTCTGAACCCCCTATGGAGAGCAGCGATGTGTGCATTAGAACTAAGTCTGGCATCTAGGGAGGGTGGGGATGGGGCTGGGGGTTGGGGTGGGGGCAGGGCGGCACATTCCACTTCCATCCCTCTATCTTTTCTACGGTGCTTTTCTGTCCCCCACCCCTCTTGCTTTCTCGCTTTCCTTTCTTTTCTGTCCTTGGTGTCAGACCTGAAGGAGTGACAGCAAGGGGTGGGTGGGACGACTTTGGCGTCAAGGTTACAGATCTCTTGCAGACGGTCTGAAAGAGGGGACTGCATCAAATACCAATGAACTACTGTGCTGAATGCTCTCTCTCTTACCTATGCCTTTCTCTCTCTCTTTCTCTATCTCTGTCTCTCGTTCCCTTTCTTTGTTGGGGTTCAAGCTATATGGCAACGCATTTATCATCAGCAGACTGAAAACTCGGTGTTTTAACTAGCTGCAGAGTAAATATAAAGAACTGTGTTGGCTTTGTAGGTTCCTGCTCCCTAACCTCAACACAGGCCACCCTCCAAACCACAGCAATTAGAGTAGAATTAGATGGAACCACTAGCGTAACAACCACTAGCCAACATTTTTCTTTTTTCTTTTTCTTGCAAACGATTCTTCACAGCACAACCACCAGAGGAAAGCGCAGGCAGAGACAGAGAAGGAGGGAACGAGTGTCCTTGCTATGTAGTGATCGTCACCCATTCGTGACATGACGCCACAACATGGGCTCTACGTTCTGCTATTGTTTCACTGATGTTTCAGTGGACCTCAATTATTGCATTATTGCAACCCGCTGTTCCACTAGTCAAAACACTGCCTTTCTTCAGGAAATATTTTCACAACGCCATAATTACTTCCATCTGTAGCTACACACTGCGGTGATACTGGCTATGTTATTATAGCTGAGTGCGTTCACAAAAAACGAGTGGTGAATCTGAGTGTTAATATGCATACTGTGTGTGTGTGTGTGTGGTGTGAGAGTTTTAGCGTACGTTTCAGTGTTTAGGGATGTGCGTGTATGGGTTTATGTGTGCTTGTATGTCTGTCTGCATGTGTTTGCATTTCAGTTCAGTGTATGCATGGTTTCGTGGGATGTGCACTCTTTCTTCAGAAAGCCTACTTTGCTTTTATCAACAGACATCGCCGGAGAGAAAACAGGGATTTGAGAACGCGTTGAGTCTGAACAACAAGGAAATGTGGTGGAGCGAAACCATCTCTCCTGCAGCGACAGTACCCCCCCCCCCCACATACACACACACACACACACACACACATTTGACGGCTGGTTTGACTTTTGCTGATGAGCTTTCTGTGCAAACACAATTTGACTTGCTTCCCCAAACGCCCACAGGACAACAAAACAAACTGAGGGCATATTTTGCTTCTTGCCTCCAAGAAATTTTCCAGCACTTGCTGTTTGCAAAGCTGCTGCTGCCGGGCATAAAGTCATGAATATGAGGCTCTTTCTGAGTGTTGATACCTAATTTTCATGAGTTAACAGACGCTTACGGAGGACGAAAATGGAGAGTTTAAGTTGGAGATCGACAGTCCATTTAACCAAGCATTACGCTGTAACCGATCTGCCTGCCAGCATAGGTCATGACCTGGAAAAACCCGAGCCCAACCAGTCACCACGTTGCAATAACCTGCAGTAAGTGGATCTGACATTTTATACCGTCTGTTGACACCTGAACGAAGTCTGCTCATTATGCTGTTTACAGCGCTGGTTTTTATTACCCAGACATAGACTCATGTGGACATATACGATGCAGGCACATACACAGGGACACACAGGCTAAAGCAGGCAAGCCCACGCTCATACACACATACACACACACACAAACTGTTAAGACAACAGATGTTACGAGTTAGTTGAGTTTTTTTTTTACAGTGTTTTTTTCTCAAACGTCATTATGGGTGTAAATCTAGAATAAATCCGGTGATAGTGTCACGGTGATTGAGCTGTACTATATAAAAAGCCTAGTAGTCATTTGGAGGGCACAGCCTCACTCGCAAGCTCAGATGTGCGGACCCGCTTGTGCACAACTATGCTAATATGGTGAAACACCTACGCACGTTTGAACACACACATAAACACAAATGCGACACATGTGGTGTGGTGTGTGTGTGTGTGGGGGACACTACATCCTGGAAGCCGGGGTTGGTTTCAGAGGTTAGGGTTAGGGTTAGCGGGGGGGGGGGCATACATATAACCCGTGGCTAGTTTCAGCTAAACCAATATACTTGCTCACAATTGCTTTGTGCTGTTTTATGACTAACATGCACATGCTGTTCTTTCATTCCAGAGAAACGAAAGACATTGGGCACTGAAGTGTGCAAAAGTAAAAAGTAAATTGTGGTAAAAAAAGACACCTGAGGATCTATATGGTCTACTACTACGGTCTACTACTACTACTACTACTTTTGGTTGTTCCCGTTAGGGGTCGCCACAGTGGATAATCAGTTTCCATCTCTTCCTGTCCTTTGCATCTTCCTCTGTCACACCAGACACCTGCATGTCCTCCCTCATCACATCCATAAACCTCCTCTTTGGCCTTCCTCTTTTCCTCTTCCCTGGCAGCTCCATATTCAGGATCTATACGGTAAATGACGTAAAGAAGAAAGTTAAGATCTGTGTTGGGGCGTCCGAGCGGTCTATTCCGTTGCCTACCAACACGGGGCTTGCCGGTCTGAATCCCCGTGTTACCGCTGGCTTGGTCGGGCATCCCTACAGACATACGTAATTGGCCGTGTCTGCGGGTGGGAAACTGGATGTGGGTATGTGTCCTGGTCGCTGCACTAGTGCCTCCTCTGGTCAGTCAGGGCACCTGTTTGGGGGGGGGGGGACTTGGGGAATAGCGTTATCCTCCCATGCGCTACATCCCCCTGGTGAAACTCCTCACTGTCAGGGGGAAAAAAAGCGGCTGGTGACTCCACATGTATCAGAGGAGGCATGTGGTAGTCTGCAGCCTCCCCGGATCTGCAAAGAGGGTGGAGCAGCGACCAGGACGGCTTGGAAGGGTGGGGTAATTGGCCGGATACAATTGGGGAGAAAAAAAAGAAGAGGGGGGGGGGATATCCAAAAAAAAAAAAGCTCTGTGAGCACTGCGAATTTCCACTATTTGGCGTATAAATACATGGATTGTGACAGGGGAAGAAGTTTGATTTGACTGACAGCTAATGGTGACCAGGCAGTTTTAGCAGAATGTGGATGTTTATGTTGTCCACTAGTTTTAATTTGCTGGTAGAAGATCACTCTGTCTTCTCCCGATTTATTAGGCATTTTTATTGGTGTGCACCTGCAGGTGCAGGGTGATAGGGCTAAAAAAAAAGTTTTTATTCCGTCAGGAAGAGAAAAACATTACTCTCATAAAAACAAAAATTAAAAAAAATGTATTTTGATGCATTTTCAGTAAACAGTGTTAAGCAGGTGTAAATTAAGTGCGGTTAAAAGTGGTAATGAGAGCAATACTACATTTTTCCTTTCACGGGCTCTTAAAACAGTGGTGGGAAAGCAGCATGTTATAATGTCAGTGAGATAAGGAAGGCAGCAGCTGTGCGTTGCTGTTTGTTAAATGAGGGGAGCCGTGACAGGGAGCTTATTTCACCTGGGCAGAGTTATTGTCTGGCCACAGGCCTCTTGGAAAGGCCAGTGACAGATTGGTGACATCAGAGACGCTCCTGGCACTCGCAGTCCATTTGTCACAGATACCAGGTCTGGGACCCTCCTCTCGCTTCCCTTCTCCCTCATCTCCAAAGCTTTCACTCACCTTTGCCCCCCTTGCCACCTCTGCGGTGTGATTATTACTGGCCTCCTCTGACATTTCCCCTTTCTGTCCTCTCTTCCTATCAATTGACTTCTTTCCTTAAACACCGATCCTTACTCCACTGAGCACTAAAATACAATTTCTACGTGCCAGTGCCCATGTAGCTCGGGTTATATCAGTTTAACTGTTTAATTAACTAGTACGTAATCCTGTATCGGGCGTCTCACAGCAAGAAGGTCCTGGGTTCGAGCCCTGGGGTAGTCCAACCTTGGGGGTTGTCCCAGGTCGTCCTCTGTGTGGAGTTTGCATGTTCTCCCTGTGTCTGCGTCGGTTTCCTCCGGGGGCTCCGGTTTCCTCCCACAGTCCAAAGACATGTAGGTCAGGTGAATCGGCCATAATAAATTGTCCTTAGGTATGAATGTATGTGTGTGTGTGTGTGTGTGTGTGTGTGTGTGTGTAGGCCCTGTGTGATGGTCTGGCAGCCTGTTCAGGGTGTCTCCCCGCATGCCGCCCAATGACTGCTGGGCTAGGCTCCAGCATCCCTGCAACCCTGAGAGCAGGATAAGTGGTTCAGATAACGGATGGATGGATAATCCTGTATCAGGCAAACAACTTTAACTGTCAAAGAGACACGATGCGAGTCCGTATGTTGTGCTAGAATATGTCATCTCATCTCATCTCATCATCAGCCGCTTCTCTGGGGTTGGGTCGCGGTGGCACCAAGCTAAGTAGGGCACTCCAGACATCCCTCCCCCCAGCAACGCCCTCCAGCTCCTCCTAGGGGATCCCAAGGTGTTCCCAGGCCAGATTGGACATGTAGTCCCTCCAGTGAGTTCTGGGTCTCCTCCAAGTTGGACATGCCCAGAAAACCTCCAAAGGAAGGCGCCCAGGAGGCATCCTAATCAGATGCCTGAACCACTTCAACTGGCTCCTTTTGACGCGAAGGAGCAGCGGCTCTACTCAGAGCTCCCTCCGGATGTCCGAGTTTGATTGCTTTTGTTTTAGCAGTGACAGTTTAGGCTAAGATTTAGACATGTACTACAAACCCCAATTCCAATGAAGTTGGGACATTGTGTAAAACGTGAATAAAAACAGAATACAATGATTTGCAAATCCTTTTCGACCTATATTCAGTTGAATACACTACAAAGACAAGATATTTAATGTTCAAACTGGTAAACTTTATTGTTTTTTGGCAAATATTCACTCATTTTGAATTTGATGCCCGCAACACGTTCCAAAGAAGCTGGGACAGGGGCAACAAAAGACTGGGAAAGTTGAGGATTGCTCAAAAAAACACCTGTTTGGAACATTCCACAGGTGAACAGGTTAATTGGAAACAGGTGAGTGTCATGATTGGGTATAAAAGGAGCATCCCCGAAAGGCTCAGTCGTTCACAAGCAAGGATGGGGCGAGGTTCACCACTTTGTGAACAACTGCGTGAGCAAATAATCCAACAGTATAAGAACAACGTTTCTCAACGTACAATTGCAAGGAATTTAGGGATTTCATCATCTACAGTCCATAATATCATCAAAAGATTCAGAGAATCCGGAGAAATCTCTGCACGTAAGCGGCAAGGCTGAAAACCAACACTGAATGCCCGTGACCTTCGATCCCTCAGGCAGCACTGCATTAAAAACCGACATTCTGTAAAGGATATTACCACGTGGGCTCAGGAGCACTTCGGAAAACCATCATCGGTTAACACAGTTCAGCGCTACATCTACAAGTGCAAGTTAAAACTCTACCATGCAAAGCGAAAGCCGTATATCAACAACACCCAGAAACGCAGTCGGCTTCTCTGGGTCCGAGCTCATCTGAGATGGACTGACGCAAAGTGGAAAAGTGTGCTGTGGTCCGACGAGTCCACATTTCAAATTGTTTTTGGAAATCATGGACGTCGTGTCCTCCGGGCTAAAGAGGAAAAGGACCATCCAGATTGTTATCAGTGCAAAGTTCAAAAGCCAGCATCTGTGATGGTATGGGGGTGTGTTAGTGCCCATGGCATCATGGGTAACTTGAACATCTGTGAAGGCACCATTAATGCTGAAAGGTACATACAGGTTTTGGAGCAACATATGCTGCCATCCAAGTGACGTCTTTTTCAGGGACGTCCCTTCTTATTTCAGCAAGACAATGCCAAGCCACATTCTGCACGTGTTCCAACAGCGTGGCTTCGTAGTAAAAGAGTGTGGGTACTGGACTGGCCTGCCTGCAGTCCAGACCTGTCTCCCATTGAAAATGTGTGGCGCATTATGAAGCACAAAATACGACAACGGAGACCCCGGACTGTTGAGCAACTGAAGTCATACATCAAGCAAGAATGAGAAAGAATTACACCTACAAAGCTTCAACAATTAGTGTCCTCAGTTCCCAAACGCTTATTGAGTGTTGTTAAAAGGAAAGGTGATGTAACACAGTGGTAAACATGCCCCTGTCCCAGCTTTTTTTAAACGTGTTGCAGGCATCAAATTCAAAATGAGTGAATATTTGCAAAAAAACAATAAAGTTTATCAGTTTGAACATTAAATATCCTGTCTTTTTAGTGTATTCAGTTGAATATAGGTCGAAGAGGATTTGCAAACAATTGTATTCTGTTTTATTTACGTTTTACACAATGTCCCAACTTCACTGGAATTGGGGTTTGTAGATTTTCTGTTTTCAAACAACAGTCTAGGCTAGGCTCAAATCTGGCTTAATTTGTTTGAAAAGTGAAGTCTGGTAAACTTCGAAACCTTAGCCAAAAAAGCAAAAATAAGTATTATCGGCACAATATAAGGACTTGTGTTGTCTCTTCTTTACATTTAAAGTAGTTTGGGCAACACGTATTTAGTATGTCATCCATCCATCCATTATCCAAACCGCTTATCCTGCTTTCAGGGTCACGGCGATGCTGGAGCCTATCCCAGCAATCATTTGGCGGCAGGCAGGGAGACACCTTGGACAGGCTGCCAGGCCATCTCAGGGTCTTCACCCTTAGTATGTTATATAATTCATTAAATAGTTTGGTCTAAAAGTAGTCTACATATATACATAATATCACAACAGGATATGTTCTGAGCTAGCTAGATGAGTGCTAACGTGTTGCTGCCACATTGACATCAGCTCTAGTGCTCAGCGGGGTCTGATCTCCAAACCCCTTCCACTCTTTCTATGATCATTTTCCCTGAACCTACAATCTCTCAGTTCTTCACTCTTTCTCTATTCTTTTTGAGTCATTTTTTTATTCTACAATATACCCTGATCTCCTTTAACCTACCTTTTACTCACCCTCCTAACCCACCTCACCATGTTCCTTTACCCTCATGGATTCACCCTTGATATCTATTTGACTGCTGTCAGCCAAGGGAGGGATGAAAATCGATTCTCCTCCCAGCAACTCCTTTTCACGAGCTAAGAGGAAAGGGGACGCTGGTACCTGGGCTCTTAGTGAGACCGTCCATCTATCTCCCTTTGAGGTTTGACAACAAGGCTCGAACTGGGACTGAAGGGGGATGGGGTGCGTAGAGAGGAAACAGGAAAGACCAGCTAGGGCACTGGACGAAACTCCCTATAGCTGACCTGCAAAGTCGGTATTACTTGTGATTTTCACAAGAAAAGCTGATTCCAACTGTAATATATTATCAAATTTGACCTAATGTCCAAATCTAATCCTAAATAGTTGTTGAAATACCATGTTGCTTTAATATTTGTCATTGATTTTTTTAGGACTGTTAATTATGTCTCGTCTCAGTGGAAATCCTGTAGATGCCAGTTTATCATGGAGGCAGTCAAGAGCTACTATGTAGAGAAGCCGTGGTAAAAGACAGGAGACTGATATGATACCTATTACTGAATTTCCCCAAACAGAGATAGAAAGAGTGGATCACATCTCAGCTCCCATCTGCCTTGTCAAGACACAGACAGGCTGAGTGTGTACCATACAGGGATATAAAAGATTCAACATCCAAAATCCTTCTGCCTTTTCTGCGGATCCAAAACTCTGTTGATTGTACATGCTCTCATTTATTTACGAGCGTCTGCACTTAACTGTATGCTCAGGCAAAGGACGTGAGCATGTGATTAGTGATATTATTGTCATTGTTATTATTTCTATATGATACTACATTGATGTATATTTTATAACAATGCAGAATATGTTTGCCCAACCCTGGGAACTATTGAAAAGATGTGTGCACGCATATCTACGTACAGTATCTGTGTTATTTATGTGATAGCAAAGCCCATAAACAGAAGCACGGAGAAAACGCTGTCAGAGCAGAAGACACATAGTGAGATTGAGGAAGAGGTATGGGTGAGAAATAAGGTAAGGCAGACTCTGGGAAGAGTGATTTGGGAAAAAAAAGACTGTTTCTCTCAAGTTTTCAAAGTCTGATGGTGTCAGTGACAGATAGTCATAAATCTATTGAAGCTGCACCTCTCTGTCTTCCTCTGACTGCCAATGTTTGCAGATGCCAAAAAGAAGCGTTGTCTTACGGGGAAAGAGCGAGTAATGGCCTCAGCAGGAAACTAGGTACAGGGAAACCAGAAATAGCATCAAGGTCTGAAACAAAGGAAACATCAGATAGATAAAAGACATGATGAAAAGAGAGGCCGCGGCACCAAGTTCATCACTGTTTCTGAGACAGAGTGTTGTCTAGGTGAGTCTGCCAGCCAACAGATAGACGCTCGCTTCCATTCCCGTTGCAGTCATCTCAGTGGTATCCGTCCATCTAGTGACAGCCCTGCCCACCTCTGTCAGCAGAACTAAGCTCCAGTACATGTTACTTATGACGGGATCAGATCCAGGATCAAATGTGCCTCGCAGCTCAAAAACCCACTGAGCCCATGGCCATATCCTTAAAGACAGGTACAGGGAGCTAGATAATACATACCTGTCCAATACCGGTCCAGCCATCAAGACAGCAAATTCTCTCTGATGGAGGACCACCAAATGCATCTGCTTGTAAACACCCAGGTATCACAAGTTTTTAATGATTTTTATGACTGATTTTAGGGGAGTACACGTTCATGTTTTATCCATTCACGAATAAGTGCCAAACCTATGCTGTACTTGTAATTAAAAGGCACTAGGTTGTAAAAGGTGAGTAAATTATTATAATTATTGTTTCTAACCCTGGGGAACTTGTACTAATAACCTATTTATGACCGATACAGTACAGAAGACCAACCCATTAACAAAGGCTAATGGTAATTAGTTAGTAATCTGTCACTCATTAGTGATGTACATAATTATAGTAGCAGATAGAGAAGTTATACTTTAAAATGAAAGCCTTCTGACAAAGTTAGCATTGGCTAACCAACCAGCCATATCAACATATACACTGGCTCTGCCGAATGACGGAAGCTAGGATGGGAGACCTCCTGGGAAAACTGAGTTACTGCTGGAAGAGGTGTTGATGGGCCAGTAGGGGGCAGTCTTCCCTCTGGCGGCAACAACAACAACAACAATGTTGTCCCAGTGTCGTGATGGGGACACTGTGCTGTGGGAGATGCCATCTCTCGGATGAGACGTTAAACCAAGGTCCTGACTCACTGTGGTCATTAACGATCCCATAGCACTTATCGTAAAGAGTAGGGGGTCCCCCAGTGTCCTGCCAAAATTCGCAACCTGGCTGTCTCCATCTGGCCACCTAATCATCCCCCCGTTTAACTGGCTCAATGATTCCTCCCTCTCCACCTCAAGCTGATGTGTGGTGAGCGCTCTGATGCAAAAATGGCTGCCATGCATCACCCAGGTGGGTGCTACACATTGGTGGTGGTTGAGGTGAGTGTCCCCCCCTTCTCTGTGTAGTGCTTTGGGTGTCTAGATAAAGCCCTATATAAATGTAAGCATTATTAAACTGTGCCTACTGAAGGGAAGGAATTATTTAGAATCAAATTACTTTGCAACTTTCAACAACCTAGATGTTCTAACTATGGTCAAGTCATTTAAGGGACCCTAATTTTGCAATGAAATATCCAATAGAATATATACAGTTTTATTTCAGTACATTCAATAAAGAATAATGCCCAGATCCGACAACACGATATTTTTTGTCTTTCACGATGGCACCATGTCAGACTACTGCTATAAATTCGTGTCCTGTCTTGGCCGCCAGACTGGCCACACTACAAGTATGATCCCGCCCGACCCATCATCATATGCTGCCATCATCATGTCATCACGACCATACGCGAGATCATAGGTCATCGGGGAGGCGGGTCAAGAAGTGCTAATCAACCCGATGAGTAACATTAGCTGGAAGCTAACATTACTCACTGGGTTGCTGAACTGCCTCCGCTATTTCTCACCAACATTCTCTCTTTTGGGTTTGTCATGGTACTCCCTTGAAGAAAGGTCATAAAGGTAGGGGTTTTGTCTCCAAAGCTCAATGCACTTTTTCTCAGTTTCGCTGTTCCATCTCTCTGATCTCACAGCCACAGCCTTTCTCTTCGCCATCTTTGTTCACCTATGCGCGCCAGACAGCATTCTGTTATCCTATTGGTCAGCGTCAGGAACACATCTTTGAGCGTTGGTCAGGGGTGTCAAATTAGACGGAAAATGCAAAAAAATTCTGACATGCTAGACTTGTCGAGTTGGGGTCATCTGACACTGGTCTTGGATTATTTCACACTACAAGAGCATTTGTCGTTCTCAACATTCATACAAAATCGGCCTGAGTTCGTGTAGTTTGAGTCGGGCATAAGCTGCAGCAGCCAAATGCAGGTGAGATGTAGGATATACAGTGCATCCGGAAAGTATTCACACCCCTTCACTTTCCCCACATTTTGTTATGTTACAGCCTTATTCCAAAATGGATTAAATTCCTTTTTTTTTCTCATTTTGGAATAAGGCTGTAACATAACAAAATGTGGGGAAAGTGAAGGGGTGTGAATACTTTCCGGATCCACTGTATACTGCATACAACAATTCACCAAACTAATTTTTACGTGTAGGCTGGCCAGGGCACATTGTATGAGGTTCAATTACCATCAAGCAGATTTTCTAGAGGTTCTTCAAAGCACTATGGCGGCCGCACTGCAGGCAGGACCAAGGTTGACTAAGTTCCTTGATGAGGACAAGTAGCCAGATTTAATTCACTTTGCATGGAGCATCAGCATCCATCAAACAAGACAGTCACAAGGGCAGACCCTTGAGGTTCATGAGTCAGCTCACCCGCCGTAAAAGTGCGGCATCAAAAGGACCACCAACTAAAACAGGATTAGGGTTGTACGTGTGTCCTGTTATGCAATATTTATCCGTTCTTTTCTCGGGGAGCGTGGCTCGCGAACTGCGGGAACTTGCAGAGGCGGAGGATTAATTTGCACGAATGCCTCATCTGAATTAGTGTGCTCAGATCAAAGAGAGGGGAGTCATGGGAATATCCGACATTGCTGTGATTCCAGACTAGAGATTTCGCCTGTGAACCACTGCTATTTTCAAAATGACAGAGAGGAGGGGGGGGGGGGACAAAAAAAAAAACATCAAGGGAAATTTTAGCTGGAGTTGAATGTAATTATACAAATTTATACAAAACAAAAACTTACCAGGCCAAAAGCAAAGATAACAGTCAACTAAAAGCCTCGAAACATAACCAAAGAACAGAGTAAACAGCAAGAACAAAGTAAATTGAAATGTACACAAAGATTTTCTATCCAGTTCTAAGGTAACATAAGATGACCAGACCATCTCGGCGCTGTGTGATGGTTTATCCCTGAAAGACAGGAAATCCTAAAAAGTGCTGAGATGGTATGGGACCTGTCTTGCTCTCTCTCTCTGTTGTTTAGTCGGGGATTTCTAGAGTGTATGCAGCGGAAGTACCTCGAGACTATCGGGCCCTTTCTCTGTTTTACTGTATCGTGTTGTTTACTGTGGAGAACAGGAAGGTTTTTTTTTTAAACGGCTGAGAGAGAACTCTCATAAGCATGCACACGCACGCATGCACACACGGTATCATTCTTCTTACCGTCACAGTCGCCCAAGTGTGCCACGTTTCCCTGTTCGACATCTTGCTCAAATGGCAGTCTGCAGAGGAGAGGAGACACGGTCATAAATCAGTGAGCACAGAGGTAGCACACAAACACTTGGTCACTAACACCACAGCACAGATCCACAGTGATAACGGTAAACAACCTCAATGTTACAGCGGAGGGCAACAAGTCGCGCCGAGAGCTTGTGTCTTGCACACAGAGAGAAATATTGTACATGATCTCCATTACTGTCATGTTGTCATTGCAGATTGCTGCAGCTATTTCAGCTGTCGCTGAAAATGAGGGGTGAAAAATTATAGGACCTCTTAGGAAGTTACGAGAGTTGTTCTCAGTCGTTTTCATGCAATCTGTAATTTGCTCTTGACAACAGTAATACAAGAAGAAAAATTTAATAAAATCTTCGAGGAGGGAGCGTTTCGTGGGGGAAACTAAAATTCTCCACAAAATACCTACTCCGGCAATGCCGTTTTTCCTTAGCGCCACAGAAAACTATGGCAACACTTCATCTATAAATATAAGCCTCCGTTTTTATTCCTCTGCTGCGATACTCATTTTCCCTTTTGGTAACAGGAGACCGACCACAGGAAACTGAAAGGACTCCTTGACAAAACTATATAACTAAGCGAGGAACCAGAGAAGGAAATGAAAGTAGTACGTACACAGCGGCCGGCTACTCTGGAGACCAGAAAAACGCAATTGCTGTTACTCATGGCTCATATCAGGAATAAGAGAACCAAGTTATAGTAGACACACTGTGTATGTGTGTGTGTGTGTGTGTGTGTGGGGGGGGGTTACATATGTCCATGCAAACGCAATCCAGCAGAGGCAATACCACTAGGGCTATTTTACTGGAAGAAATTGTAACTTATCATCTTAAAATGCTGTTGGTGCGTGATGTCATCTAAAGAAAGACTGGACAGAGAAAGGTCAAGAATGTGATTCTTTGTCACATGCGATAGTTTCACATTTTACGCGCTATAAAGAGCCCTTTTAGGTGGGGGCTTGGTTTTGTAAGGATTTTTTTAAGTACCCTCTGATAGTGTGTTAAACAGCAGTGTAAGTAAGAGAGGAGTAAGAGCCAGTAAGCTGTAAAAAATAGTTTAAGAGGCGTCCAGGTGGCGTGGTCGTCTATTCTGGGGATCGGCGGTTCGAATCCCCGTGTTACCTCCGGCTTGGTCGGGCGTCCCTACAGACACAATTGGCCGTGTCTGCAGGTGGGAAGCCGGATGTGGGTATGTGTCCTGGTCACTGCACTAGTGCCTCCTCTGATTGGTCTGGGCACCTGTTCGGGGGGGAAGGGGAACTGGGGGGGGGAATAGTGTGATCCTCCCATGTGCTACGTCCCCCTGGTGAAACTCCTCACTGTCAGGTGAAAAGAAGTGGCTGGCGACTCCACATGTATTGGTGGAGGCATGTGGTAGTTTGCAGCCCTCTTCGGATCGGCAGAAGGGGTGGAGCAGCGACTGTGACGGCTCAAAGAGCAGGGTGATTGGCCAGGTACAATTGGGGAGAAAAAAAAGGGGGGGGACCATGAAGGGTTTGTTGCTCCAATTCACCTTCTTACATTTTAATTCATGTTTAATTCACATCAATTTGGGGGGAATCATGAATAAAATCATCATGCTACCCTTATTCTCTGATTGCATAAACATAAATGTGAACATCAAACTGTTAATATGTTCAACAGACAACTGTGTGTTTAAATAATCGGCTAATGTGGGAGGTAAATGCTAATCTCTATGGCAGAAGGCCTCATGGGAACTGAGAATTGTGCTGCCAGTGTGCATACGGTTCAACCCGGCATCATCATGTGCCTGCAACAGTGTTTTACTGTAGCTTTGCATCCATTGGGGTATTAATTAATGACTGAATTAGATTGGGGCATTGATTGTCTGATGTTTTCTGATACCGCAGCACCTGTTATTGGCCCTTCAGGAGCTACGTAAGACTCCTTAGAATAATCGGCCTGATCGTGGGAAGTAGGGTAAGTAAGGCCCTGCTTCATCCTTCCAACAAAGTAATGTTTGGAATGAAAAATAACGTCGGACGCTCCTTTCCGATGGCCAGGTTGAGGGGGTTGGCGTGCTAATTTTCCTCGTAACTTCCCAAAACCGACATTCCAAAGTCTACGCCCCCACTTTCCGCAGGGATTGACCAGATGTGATTCGGTGTGAAAATGGGTGGGTTTTGAAGTGGTCTGCAAATTTCATTATGTTCATTTTTCACTCAATTACTTCCACCTCCGTGCTGACTGCTCATCACTAACCATGAACAGCTTCAAGGAAGAACTCTGTGAGAGTGTTCGCCTTTGTCCACATTAAGATTAGTTAAGACAGAAATGAGGAAAATAAAGGTCTACAATACTCTCTCATGCATTCATTGTTTCACTGAAAACCCAAATGCAAGGCATAACTGAAGGCTCGGCTAAACCATCAATGTCAAATGTAAAGAAGCCAGCTTTCTGTCACTGCAGATGGCTTGTGATCAGTGAGGGTCACCCTGCCAAATTACACTTGACTTCTTAGCATTGTCCCCCCCCCACCCCCTTTTTTCTCCTCAATTGTACTTGGCCAATCACCAGACTCTTCCAAGCTGTCCCAGTCGCTGCTCCACCCCCTCTGCTGATCCGGGGAGGGCTGCAGACTACCACATGCCCCCTCCGATACATGTGGAGTCACCAGCCGCTTCTTTTCACCTGACAGCGAGGAGTTTCACCAGGGGGACATAGCGCGTGGGAGGATCGCACCCTGACCGACCAGAGGAGGTGCTAGTTCAGCGACCAGGACACATACCCATATCCGGCTTCCCACCCGCAAACACGGCCAATTGTGTCTGTAGGGACGCCCAACCAAGCCGGAGGTAACACGGGGATTTGAACCAGCGATCCCCGTGTTGGTAGGCAACGGAATAGACCACTATGCTACCTGGACGCCCCTCAGCATTGTTTTTTATTGTTATTTATGAATCTCAGCCATTTTGCTATCGCCATACTTTCTGATGTGCTCATTGTGGAAGTTCATATTACAATGGCGATAAAAGTATGGTACTTTGTTTAGCCTTACATGCCAGAAAACAACAGACATGACGGCAGTTTGCAGATACCCACTTACAGCTGTGTTTGTATGAAAGTAAACAAAACCTCTCTCATTCTTCTTCTTTTGGCAAACGACAGCTTGACAGACAGCGTCTCACCCCAAACTCAACTTTATATGAACTGACTCGTCAGAAGCCTGCGGTGACCTGAAGCTTACATCTGGTCAACTAGATGACTAGACTCTTTACATCAGTGGAAAGTGCTAGTCATGTCTTTGAAAAGCTGTTTGACGGTCTCAATATTACTGCATTTCTTTGGAATGCAGACTAAAGAAGTCACTGAAAAACATTTCTAATCAATAACAGACCATGAATGATTCTGCAAACAGAGGTAAAGAGTTAGATGTTGAAGCGGCACATCAAGTACAGCTTGTTCTATGAAGCAGATTTTAGCCTGAAAAGGTCCTCTGGAGGACCATCTGTTTTAAAGAGGGGGAACTGCCCATTGCTGCTGGGATGTTTGTGACAAGTCTCCAACTCCTAAAACGTTAGCATTCTGCAATTAGCTGAAGCCTCAGACAGCAACACAGCCAACACTCGTGCTTTTAACATTTTCGTTAATACACAGGGTTTCCTGTCTCGGTAAAGAATAGCATTTTTCTGTTAAGTTGGCTGCCTCTCGTGGACAATGGACTATTTAGTTTGTACATACAAGGAAACGTGCACACTCAGGGTAAATTACTTGGGCGATGGTTTTGAATGCGCAGCAGTCCTTGTCTTGGTGAAGATTAATATTTCTCACTAAGTGACTCCATTATGACTGTATAAATCAGTTGATTATTTTAACGTGAAGTCTATTCGTGCGTGCACACAACACATACACAAGTGTTTATTGTGCGTGCACGAGTCTTCATCCGAGTATGTTCATCTGCCAGTGTGAGTGTGCATGTTAAGCAGAGGGTAGCAATCCAGAGACAAGTAGTATACCATGTAATGGAAACAATTTTGTCACACTGTGGCTCACTAGGAGAAGCTAAATTAGAGTTTACACAATCTATATGAGAAGCTAAGTGAAAGATTTAACATCTCTGAGACATCTCACCTGTATTTAACAGAGGGGGGATAATTGAGCAAAATGAACACAGAATAAACAGACACGGGCGTCTGTGATGGCCTGGCGGCCTGTCCAGGGTATCTCCCTGCCTGCCGCCCAGTGACTGCTGGGATAGGCTCCAGGATCCCCGTGACCCTGAGAGCAGGATAAGCGGTTGGATAATGGATGGATGGATGGAATGGATGGGCATCCGGGTAGAGTAGCGGTCTATTCCGTTGCCTACCAACATGGGGATCACAGGTTTGAATCCCCATGTTACATCTGGCTTGGTTGGGCGTCCCTACAGACACAATTGGCTGTGTCTGCAGGTGGGAAGCCGGATTTGGGCATGTGTCCTGATCGCTGCACTAGCACCTCCTTTGGTCGGTCGGGGCGCCTGTTCGGGGGGGGGGGGGGGCTGGGGGGAATCGCGTGATCCTCCTACGTGCTACGTCCCCCTGGCAAAACTCCTCACTGTCAGGTGAAAAGAAGCGGCTGGGAACTCCACATGTATCGGGGGAGGCATATGGTAGTCTGCAGCCTTCCCCGGATCAGCAGAGGGGGTGGAGCAGCAACCGTGACAGCTCGGAAGAGTGGGGTAATTGGCCAAGTACAACTGGGGAGAAAAAAGGGGGGGAAATCCCCCCTTCCCAAAAAAAGAATAAACAGACACACACATACTTTCAGTTATGAAATAATATGCAAATCTTTGCTTCCAGCAGAGCAATATGAACAAACAGAGGGGCCACTGTCGTATTATTCCCTCCGTCAGCATTGTCCAAATTACAATGTGATGCTGTGTAATGCTACTGACACCTTGATTCCTTCTCCCATCACTTTGCAACGAGGAGGTTGCATTTTCCCACAAAGTGGAAATCCACAGCAACTCAATGCTAAATTGATTGTCGAGTTGACCGCCCTTGGTAAATCAAATCAAGCCCCAACACAGAGGCCTTTAATAGTATAAGCAGGCGGCCTGAGGTGGTCTTTAAGGCCCTTGCTGTCTGTTCCACTAGCGTTATACCTGTGTTTTGACTTATAATTCAATAAGCAGGCCTGACTAAAGAAATATTTGATTCCGCTAGATGTGGGTGGAGAGGGGAGAGTCAAGCCTACAACTTGAGGTGAGCTGCCAAGACAGCCGGCCAGACTTTAGAAGGCAGACAGAGAGAGGTGATATGGGACAAGGACATTACGCACTCAGACACCATCACAGACAGGTACAAATACCACACAAACACACACACACACACACACACGCATGCACGCACACACAGGAATGCAAGCAAAGTGAAAGAATGCAGCATTGTTTTAACCAGCAGACTCCTGAGCAGACTTTGAGGCGGGAGTCATCACGGATGGATTTGTCAGTGCGCAGATATTACCAAGACGATAGTTGCTGTGAGAACTACAGATTCCCAGAACTCATAAATAACATCTTCCTTTACGCCTGTGGTGGTCTACCAGGTATGCTTTATGGAAATGCAAGATTAGATACAACACATGGACACAGTCCAGAACAAATAGTCCCGAATAAAAGCACCGCTGGCAAAACAGTAAAGATTAAAAAAAAAAAACCCTCAGGATTCAAAGAGACGCCACAGGCAAACATGGCAAAACAACTTAAAATGAAAGGCTGATAAAAAGACCGACACACAGACATAAAACGAACACACAGTCATGATGATGTGCAGCCTGAGAGGCAGCCATAAGACAAAGCAGGTGAGGTACACTGAACAGAGCAAACTGTGTGTGTGAGACAGAGACAGAGTCTGTGCAGACGGAGGGATGTCTCACCTGGTCCCAGGCCGGAGGAAAGAGCAGGTGCTTCCTCTGGTCCAGCCACAGTAGGGGTCCCTGGAGGCTATGCAGTTCCTACAGAAACAAACCAACACATGGGTTAACTTCACACACTAAACACAGGGAGTAAATTAGGGGCATACACACCCAACGACATTCATCGAACACAACAACTACACCGAACGAGAAAGCAAGTGCACTTGCACACTTTCCACAAAATAAAAAATAAAATGCAGCAGTGGAAGCACAATTAAGTCTTTACAAATGTACTAAAACCTAAGTATATAGTGCTTTAATCCTACCCCACTTCCAAACACATTCATTAAACACTCTCTGCTGCCTGCTAGATCAGACAGCACGTGGGCTTTCTTTAATGTGTTCTGGATTACACGCCTCTGTGCTTCACCTGGTTCACTGAACTCGTTGCATGCCTGATGTGCCGGCGTGTGTGTTAGTGTGTCACCAGGCCATAAGAGAAATCACCCAGAGGTATCACGAATCAATAGTGTACCAGCTTGTGTGTGCACTTATCTGTGTGTGTGTGTGTGTGTGTTTATATGTGTGTGTGTGTGTGTGTGTGTGTTCATGTGGTTTAATATTAACAAAAATATAATATGATGTTTAGCTGATCCCTACTTGGAACTAATCCTTTTACTCGACCCTCGGGGTGAAAGTGCAGGGTCAGCTACAGAGCAGCCCTCTGTGTCTGGTAGATGTTCAGCACCAGGCTCAAGGGCACTTCAGCAGTGCAGCTGCTTGCAGGCTGGAAGTCGAGTCCTGCCGCCGAAGGACTGATTCCCCCCGCTTCCTCTGCATATGTGTGTGTGCGCGCACACACACACACACACACACACACACACACACACACACACACACACACACACAAAGACACACACACGGCACAGACTTACTTCATGCATCGGGAGTAGAGCTGGCATCGTGCCGCTGGTACTCTGACCACACAGGAGGGGAAGGCCAGAAGCAGAGTGTGGCTCGCTTTGTCTAAGGTCAGAGACAGCAGCTGTCTGGCTTGGGGAGAGTCTTCACCACACCTGGAAAACATGCATATAGCACATGTAGTTTACAAGGCCAGGCAGAGAGAGAGAGACACACACACACACATACACTACACTCACACACTATACTCACTAAACAGTTACGTACGCACAAAACAAAAAAGGCATTCAAGCAATTTCAATTATGGACCAGCGCTGCACATTAACTCTCTGACCTCACTCGAAAAAAATTACATCAGCAAATTCATTCACGCCACAATGAAAATCACCAACAAATATAAATGGCTCCATATATAAAAAGCTTAATAACAGTAAAAGTGATGAGAGGCCGACCATGAAGCTGGTTGTCACAGTGTGGGAATAAATATGAGCCGTGCTCATTGTGGAGGTCTAGTGGGCTGGGGGGGCCATCAAAAGCAGCAGCGAAGGGCTGAATCAGTTCTAATTGGCACTTAGAGCTACAATAACGTGCACACACCTGCCTCTGAGTGGGGAATTTATGCCTTTTTGTACACATGTGCACTCATGCGTCGGTCGTTTTGGGATGGCTTATGGTAATACACTTTATTGGGCCATTAAAGAGAATCTATCATTTTGAGACAGAGAGCGAGACACACAGACAGACACAGAAACAATGAGAGAGAAAGAGACAGAGAGAGCAAGACGGACAGACAGAGCGAGACAGAGAAAGAGAGACAGAGACAGACAGACACAGAGAGAGACACACAGACAGAGAGACAGACAGAGACGGACAGAGATGGATAACACAAAAGAAGAGAATAAATCATCAAAAAGGAGAAAATGAGAAAAAGAAGACAGAAAGAAAGAAAGAAAAGCAGACAAATAAGGTTAATTTCAAAAAGAAATTAGAGAGGGAGAGAAAGAAAGGGAACCTAAACCAGAAAAACAGATAGACACACAGGCAGACAGACAGACAGGGAGCAAGAGAGAGACAGACAGAGAGAGAGAGCAAGAGACAGACAGATAGAGACAGAGAGACAGTCAGACAGAGACAGATAGACAGAGAGAGACAGACAGAGAGAGAGCGAGAGACAGACAGACAGAGAAAGCGAGAGAGCGACACAAAGAGTGAGAGATGGATAACAAAAGAGAAGAGAATAAATAATCAAAAAAGGAGAAAATGAGAAAAATGCAGACAGACAGAAAGAAAGAAAAGCGGACAAAAAAATTTTAATTTCAAAAAGAAAATTAGAGAAGGAGAGAAAGAGGGAACCTAAATCAGGAAAGCAATAAAGGACAGACAGCTGGAGAAAATAGAAGGAGGTCCTGGCCCTATTAGTGTTGTGTCTGTCTCCCGGGTCATTTCCTGGTTCGTTATGGCAGCCAGCCAATCACAAAACAATTTGGCTGGTGATCTCTATCTGTGCTGTCCCGTTATAGGACTCCTTGTGTCTGTGGCCTTACTCCTGTCTATATACCCAGGGGTTCATTATGGGGCAGAAGACATCTGTGTGTGTGTTTCTACTTGTACCTTCAGGAGTGAAGCCTAATTTTGCACATGTGTGTGTGTGTGTGTGTGTGTGTGTGTGTGTGTGTGTGTGTGTGTGTGTGTGTTGGGAGATGGGGTAGGAACAAAAAAAAAAAAAAACCCCACCCTGATCCAATTTCCAATTACTATGTACTCTCTCCTGATTAGCCCATTGCCCGCTGAGAGGGACTGTGACTGACCGCCCACCGAGCTCAGCATCCTCACAAAATCATCCCTCAAACAACTGGCTCCAATTCACAACGACACCTCCGTCACTTGCCCCCCCTCATCTGGCTCCACTTTCGCATGGCAGCCTCTCATTTTGTCATTTGTGAAACAGAATGAATAAGGCGTTAATGAGTGAACGTATTATGGCGAAGAAATGAAAAGAGACAAGGGGAGACGCGCTCGTTGTCAAAATACACCAGAAATGAATTGACTAAGGATAAATATTATCAGTGGGTGAATTGCCTGGGCTGCTGGTACAGTCTAGTGGTTTGTGGCTGCAGCCCCCTCGAGGGCCGCCAGGGGGCGCATCAACAGATTGGAATAAACGAGGGGAAATGTTACACAAATAAATAAATAAAATTGTATTATGTGTATTCTTATAAAAAAATATAATAACGTATAATATATTGAAACCTTATTTGCCATCCCCATCTCTCTAATTGCCTGTCAGTCAAAACATCATTCATCACTGACAAAGGATGCTTTATAATGGAAAACAGAAATACTGACTCTAATGGCATGGTTAATGGCATGATTAAAGATTTGAAATACAAATTAAATATTATTACATTAATAAAAGTAAGGAAATATATTAAAATGTGTTTTTTTGTTTTGTTTTGGTTTTTTGTTCGCCGTAGTATTGTCAATTGATTTTTAAAGACATCTTGCAAAACGGGGGCCCCGGCCAGAAGCTGTTTGTGCTCACTGTCTACATGTTGAGTATCTGATCAGGGGGCACACTTAACACAATAGTAAACCAGGGTTTAGATACTCTTGCTTTCTAATGTTTCTAATTAGCCTTGGTTAAAGATACCAACCAACCAGATCTTTACAAACCAACTAGATATTTACAAAAGCCCTCTCCCCTCCTCCACCCTGCAGTCATCCTCCACATCTGGCACTGTGAATACCAACGAAACACATACGCAGCAATTATTACTTTGAAGGTGCATTGCACCTAATGTCCATTATATTGCAATGTGATATTTCACAGTCAACCAAACGGACTATGTTACTTGAGCAAGAGTTGAAGTCTCATCCATTTCAATCAAAAAAAAAAGAAAGAAAAAGAATCAGGGTCAACTTGAAGAATGAAATGAAAGGTCAGGTTTTTTTGGTAGCATGTAAATTTGGTTTAAGGCAAGGAGTAATCAGATTTTATCGTTGCTTCATTTATTTCACCGTGTCCCCCAAAGGCTGCATATGCCTCAACCTTATAATGAGATATTTAAATTTCCTGATAATAAATATTAGCCTGTAATCAAATTCATTTATCATTTTCCTTATTTGTATTCTCTGAATAATGTTGTATATATTTCCAGTCATTGTGGCAATTACACAAATAATATGCAGAAATCCGAATATTCCATGTTTTTTCTTCCTTGTCAGGGCGTACCGCATCCCTCTCCGCTTACTGTACAGTTATAAAACAGTTGTTGAACAACAGTTTTTTGAGACTTTCAAAATGAAAGGTTTTTTTTTGGACCCCCCCTTTTTACTCCCAAATTCTACCTAGTCAACTATACCCCACTCTTCCAAGCCTTCTCGGTTGCTGCTCCACCCCCTCTACCCATCCAGGGAGGGCTGCAGACTACCACATTCCTCCTCGATACATGTGGAGTTCCCAGCCGCTTCTTTTCACCTGACAGTGAGGAGTTTCACCAGGGGGACGTAGCTATTCCCCCCAGTCCCCCCTCCCCACCTGAACAGGCGCCCTTGACCGACCAGAGGAGGCGGTAGTGCAGCGACCAGGACACATACCCACATCCGGCTTCCCATCTGCAGACATGGCCAATTGTGTCTGTAGGGACGCCCGACTAAGCCGGAGGTAACACGGGGATTCAAACCAGCGATCCCCATGTTGGTAGCTAACAGAATACACCACCACGCCATCCGGACACCCTACTTTTCCCTGAAAACCAGTACTGTCACGTCAGAAACTGTTGCTGGGAAATATGACTCGAGATGAGGTCGAATTTACAGCTACGTACGTAACCGAACATGATTGGAAAGCCTTTGGCAGGCACGCTGTGCAAGGGAGATTATTAATTAATTGGATTATTACTCATCTACATGTTTGCTTAAGTCAACACTAAATTACTTTTAACTCTCGCACCTGTCACTCTCCCGTGCTTGGCTGGTAGACGGAGGTACTGAGGTGATATGAGTCAGGCAAAATGGCAGATATTTTTGCAACGAGTGTGCCAATTTCTGTGTTGATCACTGCACTTCTGTTGTATTAGGCCCAACTCACAGCACAGCAGAGACCAGTCTTGACTATTTAGTACTTAAATGAGTAATTTGGGGAAAAATCCAAATTATTTTGCAAATCTTCTGGCACAGCAGGTCACAACCCCATAATCTTGCAGTCGGCTTAACTAGTATGCTGCACATCATTGGCATATCTATATCCCAGCATCTTCTGCTGTTTTACGCTGTCTTCCTGCAAGTGTTGGACCTTCACCCCATCACATGCTTTTCCACTACAGCATGCGTCTCAACTAAGAAAATATATGACTTTGTTTGTTCAACTTCTCACTTGTCAGGGTTGTATCCCTCTAATTCCTCCAAGAAAACATTGGTGTTGGTGACGGTGTTGTCCTGATTGGGTGTGATGAGGAACTTCAGGATGGTCCCTCTGCTGGAGCCAAGGAACAGGATGGTATGGTTTCTGTAGGGTCCAGCCTCTGTGTCCACCACCATCTTGTTTAACTGGTACCTGCAAAATAACCGAGACAGGGCACTCTATTACTTTAATGTCTGGCCAAATAACAGAGCTGTATGGTTTGCTTGGGACCCTGCCCCTTGACAACTACAGTCATGTTTAACACGCATACTAAGTAAATGTAGATTTATAAAAAGGGCATTTATGTTGGTCATTCCAAACCTTATGTGTTTGCCAACAGCTATCTGACCATACAACCCACAACTCCTGTTGGGTTACAGTGCTTATCTCTATTTATTAATTCATTCAATGATGCACTGACGGACTGATTTAGTCCTTCCTTTATTCACCCATCCGACCATTCATCCAACCGTTTTCAAATGCATTTTAAGTGCATTTTTATTGATTTGAGTACATGCAAATATAGACTCCAGTAAATCATATAGTATATGATGCATCATATGGTATACTTTTTTGTGTGATTTTTTTCTCCCCAATTGTATCCGGCCAATTACCCCACTCTTCCAAGCTGTCCCCGTCGCTGCTCCACCCACTCTGCCGATCTGGGGGAGGGCTGCAGACTACCACATGCCTCCTCCGATACATGTGGAGTTGCCAGCTGCTTCTTTTCACCTGACAGTGAGGAGTTTCACCAGGGGGACGTAGCGCATGGGAGGATCACACTATTCCCCCCAGCTCCCCCTCCCCCCGAACAGGCACCCCAACCGACCGGAGTGCAGCAACCAGGACACATACCCACATCCGGCTTCCCACCTGCAGTCACGGCCAATTGTGTCTGTAGGGATGCCCGACTAAGCCGCAGGTAACACAGGGAATCGAACCGGCGATCCCTGTGTTGGTAGCTAACGGAATACACCGCCACGCTACCTGGACGCCCCATCATACGGTATATTTAAGTGCATCATATGGCATACACTCACCCATCTCAGCACGATAAAATGAATTCCGTGGAGCAAAAACATATTCAACAAATTTGCCTAACAAATTAATTACGCCCAACGTTTTGTCATTAATATCAGTCTGGTAAATGAGCTTGTCTAGAAACAATAGAAAAGAGTTGCTGAACTACACACACGCCTGTGTGTGTGAGTCAAAAGCCTAAAATAGAAGCAGTGTTTTACTGGGTGTTTAATATTCTACATATATCTATACCCTGTAATCCCCTAGTGGCTTGTTGCCGGTGGGACTCCATGTAATAGATGGTAGCGATGGTAGACAGAAAGGAGAGAGAAGAGAGGGCGCATCAATCCATGTGGGACTTGATGTGGCACAGCTGCTTGCTTACCAAATTACCACAGGGTTTTATACCCAACCAGACAAATTTCAACACAAATCTACAGCTACCGGCAGAAAAGCTGAAGGCAAACATTTCCATTCGGCTGCAGATCAGTGTTTGTGCTGCTTTGTGTATGTATATGTGTGTGTGTGTGAGTGTGTGTGTGTGTGTGTGTGTGTGTGTGTGTGTGTGGAGGCACGCACGCACGCACGCACGCACGCACGCACACACACACACACACACACACACACACACACACACACACACACACACACACACACACACACACACACACAAAACTATAAGTGTTGTGTGAACTTGGCCTTACCTGACCATGGTTCTGACAATCCAGGGTCTCTGTCCCAGTGAAGGCACAGCCTCGTCCATCAGAGGGTGAGTCTTGACAAAGTTAAGCATCTCGTCCGGAAAGGAGTTGGATGAGTTAAACCTAGAGCCTTGAACAGCACAGCCACCAGGCCTGGGGGAAGGGAATTGAGGGTACACATCGGTTCAGTGCATGTTTGAAATGGGTTCAAATTGTTCATACTACAAATACTACAAGTACGAAGCTCAGATCAAAACTGCCTCATAATTATTTGCTTCTTTGTTGTTTCCGTGGCAACAACCATCAGTGGGAATTTTTTCCAAAGTAATATGGCAGACACCAAGGGTGTCATAGCATGATTTGAGTCTGCCATGTGTGATGTATGTATTGCACATTGTACTGCATGCCCCAACAGTATGCCGTATTTAAGGTATATAGAATGTACTTACAATGAGATGAGATGAGAATGTACTTACAATTCAATTACCGCTTTCGAGTGGGGTAAGGAGCTCTTACCCCATGGCTAATACTATGCTGATAATATATCAAAGCTAGCATTTTGACAGTTTGAGTAGTGAAACTGGCAAGAAGAACAAGAGGAAGTATTGTTGGTGTGCCTGGAGATAATGGAGTGGTCACGTCTGCCACCAGGAGTCCCACCAGTAATTTCTCTCACTTGCCTCCCTTGAGTGAATCTGTCCTTCCCCAAATGCTTAAAGTATCGTGGTATAAAAAGGGGAATGTTGACGTTATACTCTTTTATGGGTATAAATATATTTTACTGATGGGTATAAATATGGGTATAACTGGTTGTGGATATAAATAAATAGCTAAAATACACAGACTAAGGGCAGGGTAGGGCAGATGAGTGGTCTGGATGGAGCCTCGCTACAATTAAAAGGCAACCTGTATTCTCAATACAGGTTGCCTGCTCATAAACATATACAGTCTGTGTGTCATTGAATAAAGTGATCACAACCATCTGCACCTTGGCTTAGGGATGACTTCATCAGGAACAGGTGTCCAGATAGACTCAGGTGATTTCTGCTCCTTGAACCTGCCATCAAACACTGCCGCCAGCTGCTCCATGTCAAAGGCACACACTGCCGAACCAGGAATACTACAGAGAGTGAGACAGACAGACAGACGGAGACAAAAAGAGACTGTCAATCCATAAGACACAGTGAATTGATTTGCGATGACTGCCTGCCCTGTGTCAAGCCGCACTAGCAAGTAATAAAGTAAAGAAAAAAGAAAGGATACAGTAGATAATACAAACCGAGCAGGACAGAAAAAGAAAAGGATGAGAGAGGATAGCATATAGAAAGTGAAATGTGAGCCTGAGACGGAGAGGCAGATACACAAGCTAAGATGACAAATTGGATTTGGACCGTTCATAGTTTGACATTGAATGTCTGAATAGGAAGGAAATCAGTACTGTGAGGGATAGAGAGGAAGGACAAGACAGACACTGTCAACTTAGTGGGCGAAGGAGAGAGATGCAGCAGGCGCAGGAGCCAGATTAGACTCATGAAAACATCTTGGCTCGAATTCATGGAATAAAAAATGAAATAGGAAATGAGTCACTGAAGATTTTCCCTCGCGCAAGAGAAGATTCTTATTAAGGAAACGAACCCCACAACACATTACAGTAAAAAGCTTTCTGCACCTTGGTGACTGTTTAGCTCCACATGAACCCACTGACATGGAGTCGAACATCTGCTCAAAGATCCCGTCCCCTTCTCTGACTCACATCCACATACACCCCCCCCCCAGACTAACGGATCATCTATCTATCTATCTATCTACAAAGCTGACTCTACATTGATGTATTGATTTTTTTTCCCTAAATTTATTTCTGATTTTTCCCTTTTTCTCCCAATTTAGTGGCCATCAATCCCTATTTTAGTTCAAACACCCACCCTTGTACTACATGCGTTCGCCAACTGCATCTCTCCGGCCGGCAGTCTCGAAAGAGCCGCCTCGCCACTTCCGTGACAAGGCGACTCCAGGCGGAACCACTGCTTTTTCCGACACACACAGACGCATTCATGTGACGAACACAAGCCGACTCCGCCCCCCTCCCGAAGACAGCATTGCCAATTATTGCTGCTTCATCGAGTCCGGCCATAGTCGGATCTGGTCCCCAGCAACTGCATCGACACAAAGCCGATGCTTAGACCGCTACACCACCGCGGACCCCGATGTATTGATATTAATGAAAAACAACACTCCTAAGGTAGGAGACGAAAGGGAAGTGGTGTTAGGACAAGAGTGAGGATGAGTAAAAAAAACCTGTTTCATGTTTTTTGCTAGTGGAGCCACCCCTGCACTCTTAAATCTTGTGTACAAGTGACTAATGGTGCATGCATAATACACTAAAGTGTGTGTGTGTTGGAGTGTTGATGACTAAGGGCTCGTTTGTTAACAGTACATGCAGATTTAGAACCTGAGAGGCTGAGTCAATCATGGCCTCCTGTTACTGGACGCCCACACCTATCCTCTCTCTCTCTCTCTCTCTCTCTCTCTCTCTCTCTCTCACACACACACACACACACACACACACACACACAAGAGGATGTCAAAGAAGCATTCTACACCAGTCTAGACAACATCCTGTCAGGCATCCCAAAAGAAGACAAAATCATCCTTCTGGGGGACTTCAATGTCAGAGTTGGTTGGGATTACAGAATGTGGAGAGGCTATTGAGAAAGAGGGAGGGTGTAGGAAACATCAACTCCAATGGGATTCTCTTCCTAACCAAGTGCAGAACAAAATCTTAATATTACCAAAACGCTCTTCAGACAGACAAACAAATTCCAAGTGTCCTGGATGCATCCTCGGTTGCTCCAAATGCTGGCATCTGAGCCACAGACAGGCTTAATGTACATCTAAAAAGGGCAATGACTGGTACAGATGGATGCTAGACAGGGAAGAAAAAGCATACATACATCAGGAACCAGAAATGTCTGAGACATGAGAGCTCCTCCAAGCTGCACTATGTGGACAGCCTGCCACCAGAGTATCCAGATGATGTCAAGGCACACTGGCGTTTACTGAAGACCACCATCTTGAACACTGGCCAAGAAATCCTTGGTTTAAACACAAAGAGAAAACAGGACTGGTTTGATGACAATGGTGAGGAAATTGAACATCTTATTTCCAAAAAACAGCAGGCTTTTTGTGCCTGGCAGAAGGACATCACATGCCAAGCCAAGAGGGACGCTCATTCGAAAGCCAAGGCCTTTGTCCAATGCCAGGCAAGGGAACTTAACAGAAGAAGGTGACACAAGGACTTTCTTCAACGCAACTAAAGCTGTATATGGACCCAGCTATCACGGATCCAACTCCCTCTTGTCTAAGGACAGACAAAAGATCCTGAAAATGGATGATAAGATCAAAGCCCGCTGGAAAGAACATTTTGAGGTACTGTTAAACCAGAGAACAAAGGTTGATAAGGAGGTCCTTCACAGAATTCCACATTCCCCAAGGGAGGCATGGGTGACCCCCGAGCCTGCTAGAGGTTCAAGATGCCGTCTCAACGATGTGGAACAACAAACCTGCTGGCCCTGATGGGATTCCAGCCAAAATCCTGAAGGCAGGAGGGGCTAACCTCCTTCAGCATATATTGTACATGTTCTCATCATGAAGATCTGGGATAAGGAGGTGATACTCACAGACCTCAGAGATGCACTTACTGTCATTTTAAAAAGGGAGATAAGACAGTGTGGAAACTACAGAGGTATCTCAGTCCTGTCCACAACTGGAAAGATTGCTTGCATTCTCTTCAAGAGACTCCTCCCACTATCTGACGAAATCCTTCCCAAATTTCAGGGTGGTGTCTGTCCTGCCCGCAGCGCAACTGATATGATCTTCACAGCCAGACAGTTACAAGAAAAATGCGAGGAACTAAAGCAACCACTATACACGGCCTTCATCAACCTTACCAAACATTTGACTCCGTGAACCATCAGGCCCTCTGGGCAATCCTGTCAAAGTACCCTATTCAGTCTTGATTGCAGCCATTCTCCACCTAATTGGTGTCCAAATCATCTATAGAACGAATGGCAAACTGTTCAACTTAAACTGTTTCAAGGCCAAGTCCAATATATTTTACACATCCCTCGTGGAGCTGCAATCAATCAATCAATCAAGTTGCATTTTTTATAGCGCTTTTCTAGCTTTAACAGCCACTCAAAGAGCTTTACAATTAATTAATTCTCACACACACACACACACACACACACACACACACACACACACACACACACCCACACACAAAACATTATAGCCGTCTTGTGGCAAGTTATGCTGCAATGCTATGCTGATGATAATGCCATTGTCAGCCACATAGAAAAAGATCTTCAGCGCATAAGTGATGCTTTTACCAGGGCATACACACTTCTCGGTTTGACCTTGTGCATAAAAAAAGACCAAGGTCCTCCATCAGCCCCCACTGGACTCCTCCTCCTCTGCACCCCCGCTAACAATAACAATTAACAGTGTAAGCCTTGAAAATGTGGACCAGCTCCCCTACCTTGGAAGTCACCTCTCCTCAAGGTCAGAGATCAATAGCAGGGTACACCGTCGCATCTGCTGCGCCAGTGGGGCTTTTGCAAAGCTCAGTAGAAGAGTCTTTGAAAACTCTGATCTGCCTGCAAAGACCAAGCTTCTGGTCTACAAGGCAGTTATCTTGCCCACACATTTATATGGTGTTGAGACCTGGACTACCTACAGTAGGCATATAAGAGTCCTGGAACCCTACAACCAGTGATGCCTGCGAAAAATCTTGCGTAGCAGCTGGAAAGAGAAGCACACTAACATCAGTGTTCTTGAGGAAGCAAACATCAAAAGCACTGCCACCAGTGTCCTTGAGAAAGCAAACATCGAAAGCACTGCCACCACCATCATTAAACACCAGCTGAGATGGACAGGCCATGTAATACGAATACCTGATATAGTTCCCAAAACAGGTCCTCTACTCAGAACTAAATGCTGGCCAACGAGCACCTAGAGGTCAGAAAAAGGGTTTCAAGAACAACATCAGGATCAACCTAAAAAAAAAAACCAATTCCACATAAACAGCTCTAACTGGGAAGACCTTGCTCAAAACAGAACCACATGGAGAAACAGTTTACATGAAGGAACCACATTCCATGAAGACTATCTCCGACAGGCTACCGGAGTCGAGCAGCAGCAAAGAAAGGAAAGAGTCCCCACCAAAAAGCCTTTCCTATATTGTACTTCCAGCACCTGACATCAATGCCCACACTGCAAGAAAGTTTGTGGTTCCAGAATTGGCCTCTTCAGCCACTTGAAGACTCACAATAAGGACCCCCCCCAGGACCATCATAGTCGACCTCGAGTGATTGCCGATGATGATGGTATGTTGGAGTGTAGATGACTAAGGGCTTATTCGTTAACAGTACAGTACATGCACATTGAAAACCTGGGAGGCTGAGTCAACCACGGTTTCCTGTTACTGGACGCCAACACCTATCCACCTATCCCCCCTCTCTTTCTCTCTCTCTCCTCTGTAAAAAAGAAAATATGGCAAACAACTTGTGTAGGAGGTTATGCAGACTGCTCCCATATCTTGTATCGAGTGTTTCAACTGAATGTGCCTTTGATTGTGACAGGGATGCTTGTTTGTGAAGATCAATGCCTAGGAGCCTGCTGTTGGGTACAGCAGGTAGTCTTGCGGTCCTGATGGCATTTGATCAGGTCAAGGCACCTTCCTCAGTATTTATCATTCATCATTCAACCCCTGGCCTGTGTGGCAGAACTGCAGGCATATCAGTGGATGACATGGCGTTTCTCTCTATCACTCAGAACCACAGGCACCAGATGTTTTGTGTGATATGTTTGCCAGCAATACACTGATGGCAGCTTGGCTTCCTCTCTACCCCTAGTTATTTCCATCACATCCTGCCCATCTTTCTTTCTGCAGATCACCTGCTCTGCACTGTGTAGGACAGGCCTGGAGACCTCCAACTATCTCTCTTCCTTAACCCTGTTTATGTTGCTCTTTTTGGCTCCCAGTCTCTCCTGGATTTTGTTTTTATAACCCATGCTTGTTCAATTGAACACAAATGAACATAAATCTTTTCCTACCGTAATTCTTCATTTTTCATTTCTTTCTCAAGTCTTACTTCTCTGCTTTGTCAATCAATCCTCCTCTCTCTCCATGAGCACAGCTGAGTGACAAGCTGTCCAGGCTGGCTCGGTAGGGTGTCAGCAACACAGTGAGATGGCCCACTGCAAAGTCCACACCACTTCTTCACTGTTAAACTAGCTCCCTGACAGCTCGATTTAGTACCGCAAAACACCACCACCCTACCACCAAGGACTCATAAAGCCTTGGAGGGATGGCAGAGGACAAGGGGATGGGGAAGAAAGAGCAGGGAGAAGTTTCAAAGTCAACCCTCCCATTTTTTCTCCATTCATTTTCCTCTTCTTGTACTGCTAATATCTTTATCCACCTCCCACATCCCCCTCAACGTCTGGCCTCTATCTTCATTCACCAGATTACCCTGTCATTCTTTCACTGTCTTTTTAGCCTTCCTTAAACCTCTTAGCTCTTCCCTCTATGTATTCATATAATGTCCCTAAATCGCCATATTTTTCTGAACCTTTCCACTTGTCAGGTTCCAGCAAGTTTTTTATTTATTTTTTTTCCCCTGGTCCGCCAGTCTGACCATCCTGGCCAAGGGGGATCAGCCAGCATCTCCCCTATGACTTGCCTCTTCTGTCGAATGCACACATTGTTCCTTTATGCCCACCTTACCAACACCATCACCACCAACCTCCCCTGTATCTCTTGCTAACCACCTTCACTACTTTCTCTGCAGCCCCCAGGGAAACTAGCAAACACATCTGTGCAGCCACCCCCCACCCCCACGTCACAATTCTCCTGGCACTGCAAACCTGTTCTCCTCCTGCTCCTTGCTCTCCTGATGTTCCCTCCTCAGCTGTATTTTTTTTTTCCCAGAGGGAGCACCTACTTTCCAGTGGGCTTTCACAAGCATAGTTTTCCACGCTCTGGGTGCACTTGATTGACTTTACTTTGCATGGGATGCTTTTAATGCATTCCTGTACAGCCTCATTTGGCCTAATAAATCTGCTTCACTGTAGTCTGGCAGTTGCATTTGTTTCCAGCTACAGACAGCACAGCTAACCTTAGTTTGTTTATTTTACCAAATCAGTCCACTGCAGCACAGTAAAGACTGACACCTTAGAGGAGCAGTTGATTGCCGCCTTGTTCCTTATTTATTGACATTTACTCACCTATTCTTGCCACCACAAATGATTCAGCATATAACACCTTTCCTCTTGCCTTCCTCTCCTGCCTCCCTGAATCTTTGTCACATACTTGTTCTTTTTTCTCGCCTTCCAGTTCAGTGCTACTCCCTAGAGTTCCCTGACCTTTTGAGAAGCAGGAGCAGGAGTGGAGGAGGTGCTCAGCAAGAAATCCAAGATTCACTTTCATCCACCTTGAAGAGGAAGGGCCTGGGGGCAGCAGAGTTGGACAAGAAGAGAAACTAGAAACCACATAAGTTTTTTATATTATGGAGACTACACCGTTATTATGAAGACTACAGCGTTTCCAGTTCTTACTCTTTGTCTCCCTCACTCTCTCTTTCTTTCTCTCTCATTGTTCAGCCACACAAGCAGTGATGGAAGATTCCTGCGGATGGAAGATTGCAGGCCCATAATAGGAGAGGAGCCAGCTTGTGGCTGTAATATCATCCATGAGATTCATTGGTACAGAAGGCAGGGAATAATCAGAAAGTGTCCAGGAGAGATGTTGGGGAGGCACTATAAAACCTTGACTCTATCCCATTAATCCCATTCTTCAGTAGCACATGTGTTGCACAGGATGAAATAGTAGGACAGAATGGCTACTTGCTCGTTCCTGGGACCTACCTCATGCTGTTTTCACTGCATGCTGCCAGCCAAAGCAATTTGTCTGGCAAGCACTTAGTCGGTGTGGTGCAGAAGGCCACACAGGGTCTACTGGGAGGTTTGCAGCACACACCCCTCCCCTTTCTCAATTCTTTTTCTCCATTCTTCCCTCCCTGTCATTCTGTCCATACAGTGCTTCCCCTCTCTTTCTTAGTATCCACTCATTTAGAAAAAGTACTCAGTAGCAGATTTCTCCTCGGCAGGGGTGTGTGTGTTCAGCTGGTTCACTTCTATGGCCTGCTGTTAATACTGTTATCTGGAAACAATCGTATGTGTGGTTGTGCAGTTTGTGTGCGTGTGTGTGTATCATTCATCTCCCTCCACAGGCACTGGCCATTCAAAGCTTACCTTTGCCAGGCACACACTGATAAGGTGCAGCTGATGAAACAGTTTTAGCTCTCAGAGAAAGAGGAATGCATGTGTTGTCTATTATTGACTTCCTTGTCCTTGAGAGGGTCCTCAACACCTCCTCTGTTCCTTCCTTCACCCCGGCTCCCCTTACTTGCTTCCTTTCCTGCTGTTTCCCCCATTTCCTAGCTACTCATCCTGTTTTCCCTTCATTCTTTTTTGAATTGTGTATGAATGTGTGTGTGTGTGTGTGTGTGTGTGTGTGTGTGTGTGTGTGTGTGTGTGTGTGTGTGTGTGTGTGTGTGTGTGTGTGAGCGTGTCTGTGCGTGCGTGCATGGTTCTTACATCCTAGTATCTTTCCTCCACTCTGAGTGGATGCTGTTAACTGGGAGGTCATTTTAGTCTGTCGCTCAAAGGGACAGTCCCACAGCTACAGACGAATCTCTCAGATACAAGGCCTCTTCTTATTAATTCCTTGATATCAGAGCTGGTACTGAACTGTAAATGCTGTCTAGTGAAAGAACGTGTAAAGGCATTTGAATGGGTGACTGTGATGACATTAGAATCACATCAAAATGGCAGCTGCAAAATTGTCCAAGTGTTTATTTGAATTTGCTTGGAGTACCAGATAGGTAGTTGACTGCATTAGCAACATCCAGATAATGACATGTAAGTAAGTGGTTCATCAGCGAAAAAGTACTGTATACCAAATTAAATGTTAACACTAGAACGACCGGGATTTCACTCCTACCTAAAATGACCATGGGCAGTCAACATGACCGCTGGTTTTTAAACTCTATAATCTGTATATATTCTATAACTGTCTATATTCTATAGTCTGTCTATATTCTATAACTTGAATAGCAAAATTGAAAAAGTGAAAATATTACCTGGAAAACAAAACAGACAACACATATTGCTAATCTAACAAACGTAACAAGGCCTATAACACGTGAAATTGAAAAAAAGAACTGAAAATAAATACTGAAACCGCCCCAAACAATGACCGGAACTTAAAATCTACTAGAACAACCGTGGGCGGCCCACAGTTTTTAAACTCTATATTCTGTGAAAATAAATACCCAACTGAGCTATTAATGCATTGTATATGTGAGTATGTCTGTTAAGAAACCACTGACACCAAAATTAACATTTAACAACTTTAATGCTATTTTTCAAACAATTCAAAATGGCCACTGTCCAACACCTGTAAATACTGCAATACGTTGGTGGTAGTCATGGTGCGTCTGAAACAGCGTCTGTAACCAGACATGCTGGCAATAATCAAAAATCAAGTTTAGACTATTTCTGTGCACTGGAGAATGCTAGTGTGTTTCTAGGCCAGAGCAATGAACGTCACAAAGGAAATGATGCGACCAAAACACATCATAAATAGTGACATGACGCACATGATCACGCGCAAATTACAAGCGGTCAAAATGACCGCTCATGGTCGTTTTAGGTAGATCTTATCATAACTTTTTTTTTTGTTGTTGGTGCAATTGATCTAAAACTCACTTGAATGCAAATACATGCAATTTTAGAAGAATTCAGGGTCTGTATTTTTTTCTACAAAGTTATTAAACTTTGAAAATCAAAAATGGTCATAATGACCGTCTTGGTTGTTCTACTCTTCCTTGCCTAAAACCCTCTAGTACTGCCCTTTTTGGAAAACGCCTTTCATATAACAATTTAACAGGGAACAGGGTAAAATAAACCCTTACATATTTGCAAACACCTTATAGTACTACTTGACTTGTCTGTGAGCCTGCACACATCACAGAGGAGTTATTTCCAATGCAATTTCACATGTAAAAAATAATTCAGCACATTGAAACAATGGGGGATCGGCTCATCCTGCACAGTATGTGCTGATGCACGAAAACTCCTAAATCCTATCTGTGCTGGAAACTGGGGATATGATCTCACTTTACTCAGTTATTTTAAAAAAGAAGACGGATCCGAGATCTGGATTAAATTGCCTCTTGAGGTGGATAATTTTGGCAGTGACTGAATCACAGTTGGTGTAGTTGAAATATGTAATCGATATGTGCCGTGTGCTGCATCCATTTCCCTCCCCTCTGTTGTTCTGTTTCTCAACTGTACTGTTTGTGCTGTCTCAGGCACAGCAGACAACCTAACACTACTCTAATCAATTTACCAGGCAGCATCGCTCTCTCCTCCTCTTTTATACTCTCCTCTTTTCTTCTCGGCCCCCTTTCAAACTCTGTTTTAATCCAACTTCTCTCTTTCTTACAACACATTACCCTTTTGTCCTGACCTAAAGCTTTCCATGTGTCTTAAATTACTGTGCGCCTCATGATCTTGACCTGTGCACTTCCACATGGTCTCTTGGTTTCACTGCAGGGCCTTACCAGGTCAGCTGGAAGCCATACTCTTTCAAGGAGGTGGGTGGGGGGATACTATGGTGGTCCTGTAGACTTTCCAGCTGGATTGTATGATTCTGCCCACACACTGTCTATCTGTCTCCCTCTCCTCGGGAACTGCAGCTCGATGTGTTTGCACGTCAGTTTTGTTCTTTATCAACAGCTGCAGCCTGATTAATCCCCTTTTCTGTGTGGAGAGGATGTGGATCGAAATCCTCTCACTTCGAACCTACCGGTCCTGAATGTGCACACACGCCTGCACAAACAAATACAAACAAAGCCCCTTGTTTTGTTTTTGTTTTCTTCCCCGTTTTTCTCCTCACTTGTATCCGGCCAATTACCCCACTCTTCTGAGCTGTCCCAGTCGCTGCTCCACCGCCTCTGCCAATCGGGGGGGGGGGGTGTGCCGCAGACTACCACGTCTCCTCCAACACATGTGGCGTCGCCACATGTGTTGGATCGTCGCCACTTTTCACCTGACAGGGAGGAGTTTCGCCAGGGGAACATAGCATGTGGGAGGATCACGCTATTCCCCCCAGTTCCCCCTTCCCCCCCGAACAGGTGCCCCGACCGACAAGAGGAGGCACTAGTGCAGCGACCAGGACACATACCAACATCCAGCCAATCGTATCTGTAGGTACACCCAACCAAGCTGGAGTAACACAGGGATTCGAACCAGAGAGCCCCGTGTTGGTAGGCAACGGAAGAGACCGCTACGCTACCCGAACACAAAGCTCCTTGTTTGATGGATGGACAGGGTGCACACTGAACCAACCGCAAGTCTGCGTGTGTACGTGTGAATGTGTTTTTTTTTTCTTCTTGCTTCTACCTGTTAGCCGGTGTGGAGAAGACGCCGAGGATGATGTCCCTGCCATGCATCCTGATTATGGGACTGGTGGAGTGGAGGAGATTAAAGTAGAAGTGAGAGTCCCCGGGGACCGAGCAGTTCAGGCGGGCTTTCAAAAAGGACGTCCACTGCTTCTCCAGAACACGCTGGGACCCACCCAGGTCCCGTTTGCAGACACGTGCCACACGGGAGACCACAACCTGGCCAAAGTCACACAAAGATATGTCTGTGTTGAACGTACAAATGCAGTGACTGACTACAAACATGAATTTGCACAAGTGTATGCACACATACATGTGTATACCCCCCCCCCCACACACACACACACACAAGAAGCTGCTCTTGAAATACAACTTGCATATAGCTCAGTAACTGAACTGAGAGGAGAGGGCAAGTTTCCAGACATGTGTCTCATCTCTAAAAATGCAGGATAAAAAGCCCCTTTTGACACCAGGGTGACGCCTTAAGAGAGCCATTTGCATGCTATTTGGATGCAAGCAAGATTGCATACAATCTGGAAACGACGTTTTGACAGATCATTGTTTTATAATGGTAAATTTAATGTCAATTATTCATGAAAATGTCAAGTGTATCTCAAAATTGCCTCTTTGAACCACCTCCCCCACAGAACAGTGATGCTGTCTGAGTATCCACTTATGGTGCTCTCTGTAAACACGCCAAGCCAAAAGCCTTGCACAAGCACATCTTCCAAAATGTGAATTGCTAATTTGTCAGGGAAAAAAAAAAAAGGAATCTTGTCATCCAGATTTTTTTCACAAGGATGTATTCCCAGTTATGATAAAGGATATTCTTAAGAGTGTATAAATAAGGGTTTTTCAGAGGTTAGTTCATGCACAAGTTGTTTGTACTGACTGTGATTTGCAGTAGATATATACACTCAAATAAATACAAGGATGAAAGGTAACCAGAGCTGTTAGAGAAACAGCTAACAACAGCAGAGGAACATTACATAGGTCGCCATTATAAAGCTTTCTTATTTTCTATCATCTCTACCATTAATTCATCTGAGTGAATATCTTTTTTTCTTTTTTGGATTTTTCCCAATTTTTCTCCCCAGTTGTACTTGGCCAATTACCCTACTTTTCCAAGCCTTCTTGGTCACTGCTCCTCCCCCTCTGCCGATCCGGGGAGGGCTACAGACTACCACATGCCTCCTCTGATACATGTGGAGTCGTCAGCCGCTTCTTTTCACCTGACAGTGAGGACTTTCGCCAGGGGGGCGTAGCGCATGGGAGGATCACGCTATTCCCCCCAGTTCCCCCTTCCCCCCCGAACAGGCGCCCCGACCGACCAAAGGAGGTGCTAGTGCAGTGACTAGGACACATACCCACATCTGGCTTTCCACCCTAAGACACGGTCAATTGTGTCTGTAGGGATGCCCGACCAAGCCGGAGGTAACACGGGGATTCAAACCAGCGATCCCCGTGTTGGCAGGCAACGGAATAGACCGCTACGCCACCCGGATGCCCTTCATCTCTGTGACTATTAAGGGTTTGGGAATTCGAATCATGGTTCTTATTCACGCGTCTTAACGTAAGACTTATGATTCAGCGTGGCTGAGCTCAGTGCAGCATGACTCATCTACCTTTTCCAGGTAGTTAAACTCCATGGCCATCTCTCTGAAGAAGAAGTAAATGTGAGGTCCCCACTCGACAGCGCTGACAAAATATGGCTCTAAATGGAAAGGGGGGGGGGAGAAAGAGGGCGAGGGAGATAGATATTGAGAAAGATGGAAGGAAACATAAAGACAGAGACCGAGGTGAATGAAATATCGACGGACAGTGAGCGAGAGCGTCAATATCGCACAGTGGCTCCGCTTGCATACACATCATTCACATCCAAGATGGGGAGGCAGAGAGAGGACAGACAGAAAGATGCACAGACTGTTTAATTTCAGTACATGGCCGAATAGGATTTCGTACCCAGCGATAAGCACATTACCTCCTTTATATATTTGCTACTTGGCTGTCACACTGCTCCACTGTTGCAATATTACACCTGGGTCTGGCTGCATCTCAAGTCTTTTATTGCACTTTTTTGTGTGTGTTTTTTTCATTCCCTTGTCACCTTTGTGTTTAATGGTAATGTGTCTTCAATGCAGACGGTCCAGACATGGTCTTGGGAGTAGCTAGCTTAACTGCAATGTCTCCACTGACCTGAACAAGAAAGGGTTTGTCAGCCCATCACTGGCAGTCTGCTGATTCAGGACTCGGCTAACGATACACTTATTGATCTTGCTGCTAAGCGAGTTGGACATAAACTCAGCCCATCAGATGCTGACAACAACAACAATGACGACGACAACAGCAACAACAATAACAACAACTGAACTTTTTTTTCTTGATTTTGAGATACTTTATTGATCCCTGTGGAGAAATTACGCTCTGCATTTAACCCATCCTAGCTGTGTAGCTAGGAGCAGTGGGCAGCCGCTGTGCAGCACCCGGGGACCAACTCCAGTTCTTCTTGCCATGCCTCAGTCAAGGCCACAGACAGGAGTATTAACCCTAGCATGCATGTTTTTGCAAACTCCACACTGAGGATGACCTTGGATGACCCCCCGGGGGTTCGAACCCAGGACTTTCCTGCTATGAGACGACAGCGCTAACCACTGCACCACCGTACCACCCACTCCGAAATAGTAGGAATGCTACTGATGGGAACAGATACTTGATACTGCAAAAGTAAAACTATCACCCACATGAGTAAATATTCAAATGCAAATGGACACACCCCTGTACACACTCTCTCTCAGTATGCAAAGAACACAGGAGCACATACATCAATAAAGGACACGGATGCGCGCGCGCACACACACACAAACAAACACACACACACACACACACACACACTTATCTGGAGGTACCTCTGAACCATTTGGAGTCATGTTTGACGGTGCGCAGGGCGGGGCTGTCCCCAAGGCTCCGGTAGATCACTGCATCAATGGCCAGGAAGTCTGTCACTGTAGCTGTAAACAGATTCCCCTCTGACACACACACACACACACACACACACACACACACACACACACACACACACACACACACACACACACACACAGATGAGTACGGCAGGGAGCCAGTCAGAGTAACAATCCATTTCATATAAACAGCTTAGCTTGAACCAATAAAACCGGAGCGAATAATGTTGTATTGCGACAGCACTGCATCATAAACATGACACTACTCACTAGTCAATAATGTGTGTGTAACAGATAATAGTGGCTGCCAACCACTCACGGAGAAGAAACTGCATTTCTGCTTTTAGCTAATGTTGGCTGATGGGATGATGGTAAAATAGTTGAGGCTCTCTGTAGTTTTCAGCGAGAGAGGACCACTTTATTTGATTACACTAAAGTGTTGCAATCCCAGGAAGTAAACAATGCAAGTGAGTGACTTTGGCATTCATTCATTCATTATCCAAACCGCTTATCCTTACTCAGGGTCATGGGGATGCTGGAGCCTATCCCAGCAGTCACTGGACGGCAGGCGGGGAGGCACCCTGGACAGGCCGCCAGACCATCACAGGGCCGACACACGCACACATTCACACCTAGAGACAATTTAGTATGGCCAATTCACCTGACCTATATGTCTTTGGACTGTGGGAGGAAACCGGGGCACCCGGAGGAAACCTACGCAGACACAGGGAGAACATGCAAACTCCAGACAGATGGTGACCCCTAAGGTTGGACTACCCCGGGGTTCGAACCCTGGACCTTCTTGCTGTGAGGTGACCGCGCTAACCACTTGCGCCACCGTACCACCCCATATGATATGACTTTGGCATATTGTCTGAAATAACACTGGTGGCTAATTTCTCCAGTGCATGTAGGGTATTCAGTAAGATATGCAATTCCCTCTATGTAGGAATCAGTCAGTCAGCCCTATCTCGTCTACCACTACTACCACTACTACTGGTCCAAAATGCAGCTTGGTACCAAGAGGAGAGACCACATCCTCCTGTACTGGCTGTTCAGAATTGATCTTAAGATTCTTTTATTTGTTTTTAAAGCACTGCGTGGACTGGCACCAGTTACATTTGTGAACATCCATGTTACGCTCCCAGTGTGGGAAGATGGCGGGGGAAATTCACATTTGCAGCGGCCTCACCCAGTACCGGTGTGGGAAGATGGCAGCGCTAATTCACGTTTGCAATGGCCTCACCCAGTACCATCCATGCAGTGTCTTTGTCCACACCTGCGTCTAAGTTTGTCTTCGTTTGATGGCTAGGAGAGCTGGCGCTGGATCAGCTGGGAGAGCTTGGTCTGCTGCGTCCTGTGGGCCCAGGGACCACTGCCCTGCCTGGAGCTGTGCCCGAAGAGGTAACACCAAGGGCGGTCCAACAGGATGTGGAAGCGGGACAGGCTAAGCTAACTGGTAACCCATGCAGACCAGCAGTTCCGATAACACCGAGGGCGATCTGGCGGCGGCCTCGCCTAGCCTTGACTGTGTTTTTAGTGTCGCCGTGTGGAGTGCGGGGTGTGTGTGTTGAAGGTGTCTGGCTGGGAGAGCTAGCGCTGGATCGGCTGAGGGAGCTTGGTCTGCTGCATCCTGTGGGCCCAAGGACCATGGCCCTGACCGGAGCTGTGCCCACGGAGGAAACACCGGGGGCGGTCTGATAGGACGCGGAAGCGGGGCAGACTAAGCTAACTGCTAGCCCATGCAGACCAGCAGTTCCGACAGTCATCCTGGCTGGCGTTCGTTCTCATGGACAGTGATTTTTTTTTTTTGCTTAATGTGTTAGTTTGGATATATGTGTTCTTGTGGTTTTTGGATATGTGTTTTTGTTGTTGTGTTGCACTGCTGTGGGCTGGGGGAAACGATGTTTCGTTTTATTTCATGTGCGCAAGTGCATGAAATGAAATGAGTGTTTCTGATTTCTGAAGTGTTCATCCACCGTTCCACCTGCAGACCCCTCAGATCTGCTGACCAATCACTGCTCTTCACTCCACGCACCCAGTTAAAAACCAAAGGTGATCAAGCATTTTCAGCTGTTGGCCCTAAATTGTGGAATAATTTGACACTAATAACAAGATCTTCCCTCTCCATTGATGTTTTTAAAATCTGTCTAAAGACCCATCTTTTTTCTTTAGCCTCTTAATTGTTGTCATGACAACATGCCTGACCACTCTGGCTTTTATTTGTATTTTTTTTTATGTTTGTGTAATGCTGCTTGGGTTATGATTTCACCAAGATACGCTATGCTTTTATCACTTTACTTGCTTCCTGTTATTTATGTCTGTTTTCATTTGATCATTCCTGTAGTTTTGTTTGATTGTAATCATTTTAATCTCTCTGTAAAGCACTTTGATCAATGAATGTCGTTTTTAAATGTTCTCTATGAATAAACTGACCTGACTTCAGTGGTGAAAGATCTGATTTTATTCTGTTCCTTCACAGAGAGTCACATGTAGAAACATTAGTATGACTACTGGAGTAAAAATAGCTGAGGTCGTGACAACACATTTTAATGCTGTTTGCTTTCAAGTTTGGGCTGAAATTGTGTGATGTGGGGGCATCCATGTGGCGTAGCGGTCTATTCCGTTGCCTACCAACACGGGGCTCGCCCGTGTTGCTTCCGGCTTGGTCAGGCGTCCCTACAGACACAATTGGTCATGTCTGCACGTGGGAAGCCGGATGTGGGTATGTGTCCTGGTTGTTGCATTAGCACCTCCTCTGGTCGGTCGGGGCGCCTGTTCGGGGGGAGGGGGAACTTGGGGGAATAGCGTGACCCTCCCATGTGCTACGTCACCCTGGTGAAACCCCTCACTGTCAGGTGAAAAGAAGCGGCTGGTGACTCTACATGTATCGGAGGAGGCATGTGGTAGTCTGCAGCCCTCCCCAGATCGGCAGAGGGGGTGGAGCAGCGACCGGGACGGCTCAGAAGAGTGGGGTAATTGGCCAGATACGCTTGGGGAGAAAAAGGGGGGGGGGGGAATTGTGTGATGTGGCCCATCCAGTGATTTATGTAAGGAATTAAATATCAAAAGAAATGTGTGCTCTTACCTGCAAATAAAGCTACATTGGCATGTTTGGGGTCATACGGGCACCTCGCCATCCCACTGACAGTTTCCCCAATCATCTCCAGAGTGTCCCCCTAATACACACACACACAAATATATGTGCGGGCATGAGCACACACAGGAACACTGACAATCAATGAAGTAAAAAAAGTATGAATGTATCTACAGCAACACAGTGGCATCATAAACACAAACCACAAGAGGATGGCAATTAGAGACAATTTTCATAAGTGCCAAATAATGATTCACTGGTGGCAATTATGTAAAACAACAACAAGAGAGTCACGCACTCATTCGCATATAGATGAAAAAAAAAGATCCACCCACTCTTTTTCTCCAACGCACACACACAAACGCACTCAAGTGCAGGTCCATACACCCACACAGTCACAGCATCGCTTCATGCATATCTAACTGCATACGCAATCTCTGTCACACTTTGTTTTTCTGCACACAGCGTTGAAAACACATTCATCTAAAAGGCAGCCACAGGAAAACCAGCTTAACGGCCCCGCCTAATTCTCATCCACAGTTGAAATGAAATAATTTATCGGTGTCGTTTCATTAAAACATGGCTATAAATAAAACAGTAGCTAGCATGGTTAACTAGTCCCCGGAGATGAAGACAGCCCATCAGGCAGCGACAGGTATGTTCTGCATTGTTGCAGAACGTTGTTAGTGGCTGACAGATAATGGGCCAGGTACGGCACATGGTTCTGGTGGTGCACCATGTTTGAAATGGGACAGACCGAAAATAACACTTATCTCAAAAGCCTTTGATAGCGAAAGTGGGATTTTCTTTTTTTACCCCATTCTCCCACTCAGCCGCCCTTGTCCCTCATTAAATATTCCACCCGAATGATGTGAAATCATCCGAGCAGATGATTAATATTTATGTGTAGTCTTTCTTTCACAGGCTTGAGATTGTTAAGTGTAATTGAGTGATACAGGAACTGGGCTGAATTTGGAGCAGGTGCCGCGGTGAAGGATTCAAGTATGTTTCTGCTGGACAGATGACTACCGAAAGCCAAAGTGGAGTTCGGCTTATCTATTTCAGAGAGAGTATTGAAGTCTTCCGGGCGGCGTGGCGGTCTATTCCATCGTCTACCAACACGGGGCTGTCCAGTTCGAATCCCCATGTTACTTCCGGCTTGGTCGGGCGCCCCTACAGACACAATTGGCCACGTCGGCGGTTGGGAAGCCGGATATGGGTATGTGTCCAGGTCGCTGCGCTAACACTTCCTCTGGTCGGTCGGGGCGCCTGTTCGAGAGGGAGGGGGAACTGGGGGGAATAGCATGATCCCCCCACACGCTACGTCCCCCTGGTGAAACTCCTCACTGTCAGGTGAAAAGAAGCCACATGTATTGGAGGAGACGTGGTAGTCTGCAGCCCTCCTCGGATCGGCAGCGACTCGGACAGCTCGGAAGAGTGGAGTAATTGGCCAAGTACAATTGGGGAGGAAAAAAAGGGGGGCTATTGGGACTATACAGAGGTTATTTGTGGCTAATTGGTTGAATCAGCTCAGTCACTAGTTATGGGCTGAATCTGTTTGTTTCTTCCTCCTTCCTCCCTTCTCTTGTTAGAGAACTAGGGCTGAACTTTTAACAGTAGATGATAAAAATAAACACACACAAACAAGTCTTCAGGGTTCTCTCATCTCGGCTCTGCACATTTTCTCCCCCCTTCTCTCTTTTCTGATTGGTCGTCTCCGGCTCTCGACAATAACAAGCGTGAGAGACCACTGAGTTTAACCAGTGAGCAATAATAACTAGCGTATCTGTGGAAAACAAAGCTTTGCAACGATGTTAAGTATCTTCTGGGAAGGGACGCGGCTTCAAGGATGAAAAAAAAAGTTTAATGAAGTTGTATCGAATGAAGCTGTTTAATTAATTTTTGACGTGATCAGCCTTACTAATTGTGCTGTGCATGAAAGTCCCTAGCTCCAGGTACAGAGATATTCAATTTATCAATGACATCACACCGGGGTGTCCGGGTGGCGTGGGGGTCTATTCTGTTGCCTACCAACATGGGATCGCCGGTTCGAATTCCTGTGTTATCTCCGGCTTGGTCGGGCGTCCCTACAGACACAATTGGCCATGTCTGCCGGTGGGAAGCCGGATGTGGGTATGTGTCCTGGTCGCTACACTAGCACCTCCTTTAGTCGGTCGGGGCACCTATTCAGGGGGGGGGGACTGGGGGGAATAGCATGATCCTCCCACGCACGACATCCCCCTGGAGAAACTCCTCACTGTCAGGTGAAAAGAAGTGGCTGGCGACTCCACATGTATCGGAGGAGGCATGTGGTAGTCTGCAGCCCTCCCTGGATCAGCAGAGGGGGTGGAGCAGCGACTGGGACGGCTCGGAAGAGTGGGGTAATTGGCCGGGTACAATTGGGGAGAAAAAAGGGGGAAATTCCAAAAAAACAAAAAAAAACAAAAAAAAAACAAATAAATAAATAAAACATAATACATGGCTGGACCGCTGACAGATGTGGGAACGAGCAGCACAGTTGTAATGGCAGGTTAGCGTGGCACAGTGTGCTGTAGCACTCACAGTATAGTTGGCACATAGCGGGTTGAATGCGTTGGTCCCACAGACAAACAGGCCGCCTTGTCTGCTAAGCAGCACCTTCATGAAGTTACGGCACTCGTCCTAGAGAAAAAAGAAAGAAAGTGAGCAGGGTTGGGGGGTGCACTGAATAAAAGAAAAGCAAGATGATCAAGTGAAAGCAAAAAAAGAATGGATTTACTTTTTGCAGGCTGATTATCCCAACTGCAAGTTGAAATGAGGCTGTTGAGATGCCTAACGTGTAGAATTATCAGACCATTACTGCTGTCAATCAAACTGATATTGAGTCTGAACTGGCCTGAGGAGACTCCCGAGTTTCTAACTTTTCACACACACATGCACGCACGTACGCACGCACGCACGCACGCACGCACGCACACATGCACACTAAGCTTTCAGCCTCATACACGTCCCATTGCAGTGGGGAGTCGCTTGATTGACAGATGATAATCCAAACCAACCTTGGGATTTTAAAACAAGCAGCAGATTAAAAGCTAATTTTCTCCACAGCAAGCCTTCAAACTAGATCAAGCCTGCTTAATACCAAAATAAACTCCAAGTCACAATTTCAGTCAATCATGCACGCGTCCATGACAACAGGGAAGCGAGTTGTCCCTCAAGAGAAGAGTCCCACGATGAGAGATGGCTATGTTTGGTGGTGGTGGTGGTGACCACCTGTGTGTGTGTGTGTGTGTGTGTGTGTGTGTGTGTGTGTGTGTGTGTGGAGCTGAGCGGTGACATACAGTACAGAAGATCCTTGATGGACAGCCGCCAACAGCCCCCTCCCCGAGCTGTCAGCGTCCCAGCCAGGATGGCACCGGTTAAGCCACACACAAACACACATACACACACACACAGCTATACAAAACACATACTACATAGCCATACGCACACACATAAATGAACACGGACAGGTACAGGCACAAAAATCCCCACATACACACACTCCCTGATGCCAACAAAAAAACAATTATGAACAATTGAGCATGAACAGACTACCACATACAAAGTTACCCTTGTGCACAAACACACTTACACGCATGCGCGCACACACACACACACACACACACACACCAAATGAAGCCCACTTCAAGACCACTGCATCAACTAATGTACTGATGTCATCGGAAAAAGAGGGAGCAATGTGGGCAGTATGGAAGGAGATGTGAAGTGTGTGTGTTTGTGTGTGCATAAGAGATCAGAGAAAGAAGGGGCTCAGGGCTCCATGGATGAGTGTTATTCCAGATGCTCCACCTAATCACCCCCACCCCCCCCACCCCACTCCCCTCCAACTCCACTCCCCAAAGGATTCTCATTTTTCAGCAGTCAAATAAGAAAGGGGGGGGCTGGTGTGTGTGTTTGTGTGTGTGTGTGTGTGTGTAGGGAGTAGTGAGGTGTGAGGTGAACATTTCTCGCGCTGCGGCAATATGAGACAGAGCAAAGAGTGACATATGAAGAGTCACCGCTCAGTGCTTACCGCATACCTAGTCGCATTTGTGAATCCCATGCGAGTGCCGCTCACTCTTGTGTGCGCATGTCCGCAGCCTTGCATGATGATCATTGCATGATCATTGCATGTACATTATCTCGCTCATACACTGTGCAGTCTGTGTACGTGGCTGTCAAGCGCGCCTGGTTATTTGGGTTTACCATGCACGTGTACGCGCACATGCACTCTGTGTGCTCTGTGCGTCACTGTGTATCGCAGCACAGATGCATTTTCATGTGTGAGAACCATTTGCATGCTGTTTGTCAGTGGGAGTACAGTCTGTTGGTTGCCCAGCCGGTCAGGGCTGTGATCACAAAGCCAGATGAAGCACTCTTAATAACAACCCGGTCCTAATGCCAGCATCTCGGAGAGAGTAGTAAATACTGAGAGGAGCCGAACCACCGCACAAACACAGGCTTTTTGGCAGTGCTCTTCGGCATAAAATGAAACCTAGCATGACGACAGGATAAAGAGTCGGGTGGATGCAGCTTCCCAGCCTGCACACTCTTCCATAATAATCCATCTATTCAAGTTTTGATGTCTTTTCATCTCATACCACGGGAATTCACACAAAACTGTGTATACCTTTTTTATTTTATTTTCGTTTGCTTGACCCGTTTTCCAAATATTCCCCAGAGTAATCTGGGGTATGGTTCTGACTGTACCCGAGGCTCATTTCAACCCACTGATTTAAGACGCCACGATAACCATTTACAGAGGACTTATAAATCAAGTAGCCAATCACTGAATTAAACAATAAATCCAACTGCTGTATATGCTGATTTCTCTTTCGACTTCCCTCTCTCTCTTCCTACACATCATCCTTTCCTCCTCCTTCCCCCTCCTCCTCTCCACTCCCTCGTTGCCTGGGCATCCTCCAGACAAAACGCCACCTGTGCTGGCTGGCAAGCCTTCCCTAAAAAGCCAGACGACTACCCTCCTCCCTCCCGTCCCACTCCTCCTCCACCCTCCTCCCTTCTGATGGCGTTGCTGTCTAGATTATGAATAATTAATCCGCACAGCCCAGATGAATTACACAGGGGCTCTAATCTGAATGCAAATATGTTTGTATTTGTGAATGGAGGAAAAAGAAAAAGGCAGGGCAGGGAGGGGGCACTGTGGTTAAAAGACAAGGGTAGGGTGTGTGTGTGCACGCATGCTAGTGTATGTGAGGCTATGCATGTGTGTGTATATGTTAGGATACGCATATATTTCTTGCAAAGCAGGCACGCAGCAGGTCGTCTGTCTGTTGCTCTAAGGCGGGTTTCTATGCTCTCTCTCTTCCAGCCTCAGTGGGCCTCCCTCTATCCTGCAGATGTTGACCTGAACAATAGCATGTCTTGCTTCACCGGTTTCAAGCACGCATAACCGGCATCTCCCTTATGCACAAATAAATACATGCATGTAATCAGGCAAACGCACACACGCGTATGCAAACACACAGACAGAAAAGGGGGTGCACAAATAGCGCGCAACACAAGAACACACACACAGACATGCACAGGGATTGGCTCAGCGGCTTGTTGTTTTGTTGCTACAACACATCTGGTCAAAACAAGCCCACAAGAGTGAGACACCATTAGAAAGTGAGGAGACGCCACCTTTTGCATCTGTTTCCCATCCAGTCCTCTGCAGAAAACAACTGACTTGATGCTTGTGGCTGAAATGAAGCTTGGCGTTTGCTTTAATGAAGGAGATTTTTTTGAGGGAAAAAAAAAATAATCGGATTAACGTTGTTTGACCGCTTCATGTGATTCTCAAACATCCTCAGGTTCCTCTCTTTTGTTTGACCCAAACACAAAACAGGTTTACAAATCATAAAACCTGCTGCGGCATTCTTTTGGCTGGGAATGTTCCCATAAAAGATCGTTGGTTAATATCATGACATACTTAAAATATATTTGGTCATAGGGAGCCATGTAAGGCAGTAGGATCGGAGGGGTCATATTTAGCAAGCAGCTCCTCGAAAGTTTCCATTATATGCCTGGCTGGTCCCGTGATCTGAGCGGCCGTGAGCGCAGAGGAGAGCTTACCTCTGCCAAGAGCCTGGACCAAGCCAGGATTCTCCCACATGCTCCCACTACCCCTGCACACACACAACAGGCTCCATGGTGGGCACTCTCTCCGGGTGATTTGACTCTGATCACTAACAGCAGGCCTGTCATTTCCAGGCACATCTCTGACACAGATGCCGACTTAAAACAGAGTGACTTTCAGTTGTAGGACATGAGGGAAAGTGTGTGTGTGTGTGTGTGTGTGTGTGTGTGTGTGTGTGTGTGTGTGTGTGTAGACGGAGGACAAATTAACAGCGCTGCAGAAATTAGCTGCAATGTCCCAGTCTCGGCGCTGCGGTCTTACTCAGCATGTTAAAGCTAATTCATGTCTCTCTGCAACACCGCTTGACAGTGATTCTGAGCGAACACACCGTAGGCCATAAAAAAACAGCGGGGAGAAGAGGGAGAGTGATAGAGTCGGAGAAGAAGGCGAGATGAAGAGAGAGTAAGGAAGGGAGAGAGAGAGAAATAAATAGACTGAGGTTGATGGAGGAAGAAGGAGAAAAAAAAGATGGAGAGATGGTCAGCCTAGGCCAAGCAGCTGTTTGGCAGCCTCTGCAGCAGAGTCGATCTGCCATGTTGACCTACAGGTCACAGGGTCAGTGGAGCAATGATCCCTGGTGGACAGACACACGCGCACACACACACACACACACACACACACACACACACACACACACACACACACACACACACACACACAATCTGATATCACCGTGTAAGGGCCCTGACACACCATCGGGCTGTCGGTGAGCATCTGTGACCCTAGTTTTGCGGTGTGTCCCACTAATCGGACCCCTGTTGGCAGCTTTTCGGCCGATTCAGCATGTTGAATCGGCGGAGCCCGTCGGTGAGAGAGATCACTCTGACTGGCTGTTAAGTTTAGCAAATCAGTGCTAAGCTAGCGAATCAGGGCCATCGGCTGTACTCTTTGTGGTGTGTTCAAGTGCTACTTTTTGGCCCTGGCGGCAGGCGACGTGAGGCGATGCAAGAGTTGGCCTTCGTCGCCACTAATTGGTCTGGTGTGTCTGGGCCCTGAGTGTTGTTCCCGGGACAACATAATTAATGTCACTTCAGGACCATCACTGCAGCGGACCAATCACATTGTTGAGATGTGGTGCTTTTGTGACACAGGGGAAAAGACTGGAAAAATACCAAAGCTAAACTAACATAACCTCAATCTAACCCTAACGTTACACTTACCTTACCCTTACCCTAACCGATAGCTAACCCATGCTAACCCACAACCATCTTCTCCCCCTCGCCCCCCAAGTCGTAAAAACACGACAGCCGACAGCACAACAATGTGATTGGTCAGTTGCAATGATGGTCCTTGAGCAACATTAATTATGATGTCATAGGAACAACACCAACAAGGCAATACAAACACACACACACACACACACACACACACACACACACACACACACACACACACACACACACACACACACACACACACACACACACACACACTACACATTCATAAAGACAATCGAATCCTTGACCAGAGCACTTAACCGTTATTACCCCATGACAGAACTGCATCTGGACAACCAGCCAAGAAAACAGCGATAAATTCCAAAATTGCTCAACTAAATCTCCTCCTGGACACAATAAAGCAAACTACATGGCATAAAGAAGCATATAATAATGAGGCTATAATGTGCTGTAAATACATTTGCCTTTGGGGAAGGCCATTTTGCAGGAAAAAAAAAGAAGCAAAATTTCAACCAAGAAACTGGAAATGAACCCCGTGCCTGCACAGCCACCCCAACGAGAAACTGAAAAAAGCAGCTAGTACTAATGGTAGCGTGCGAAAACGTTTTACAGTATAGATCAACATTATGTACAATCTGTATGTGGTGTCAAATGGCTGTGAAACCAAATACAGTGCATACGACAGGCCGTCTAAGGAGCCACCACTATAAGGAAACGGATTGGCTCCAATGTGGCATTTACAGATTGATTAAAATTCAAGATTCAGAGGACTCAAAAGGCCAAGACCATGTCTGTTGACAGGTGTGGCCTTCTCTGGCCTGCGCAGCTGAAAACACAGACCTCCTCAGAGAGCAAGATCAACACAATATTTATTGATCAAATAATTTCATTAAGTGCTACTAGTAACAATGCACAACTGCTATTTAAAAAGCAGTCTGTGTGGAATTCCCTTTGTTTGTAAATGGTGGCCATGGCCGGATATGATGGCACAGCCCTAACCCTGGGAAATCTCCCTTCCTTCACTATAATTTTCTTTCTCTCTCAAGGCCTAATCTCAACGGGAAGAGAGGGAAAGTTTTGGAAAGGGAATGACAGAAGAAGAATTTAAATGCAAAAGATACAGAATAGGACGGGCATCCGGGTGGCGTAGTGGTCTATTCCGTTGCCCACCAACACAGGAATCCCGGTTCAAATCCCTGTATTGCCTCATGCTTGGTCGGGCGTCCCTACAGACACAATTGATTGTGTCTGCAGGTGGGAAGCCAAATGTGGGTATGTGTCCTGGTTGCTGCACTAGCGCCTCTTCTGGTTGGTCGGGGTGCCTGTTCAGGGGGGAGGGGAATAGCGTGATCCTCCCATGTGCTACGTCCCCCTGGCGAAACTCCTCACTGTCAGGTGAAAAGAAGCGGCTGGCAACGCCACATGAATCGGAAGAGGCATGTGGTAGTCTGCAGCCCTCCCCGACTTGGCAGAGGGGGTGGAGCAGCGACCAGGATGGCTCGGAAGAGTGGGGTAATTGGCCGGATACAATTGGGGAGAAAAGGGGGGAGGGGAAATCATACAGAATAGGGAACATGGAACTGAAAAAAAAGGAACGAAAGACAGAAACAAAGGGAAAAAAGGGATTGGAGGTGAGAAACTGATGAAAATAGAAGATGAGGAAGAAAAAACGATGGCAGTTGGATGCAAAATTTGAGGACGCTGAAGGTTTGGTCAAAACAGGAGGTGGAGAGAAGGCTAAAAAAAGTAGGATATTGAATTTCCAGCCCAATTAAAGAGAATACTATGCCCTTTCTGGTCAACCATGCAGAAATATTTAATTACAAAACCAATTACTGGTGGCGAATGCATCTGACACAACCATCCCCCCAAGCAGAACAGGGCATTTTCATGAGGTGACATGGAGGGAAAGAGGGGAGGTCATGAGGCATTGTGGGCAAAGAGAGGTAAACAGAAAATTAAGGCCTGGGTGATTATTAAAGAACAACTACATCTTACACTACTTTTGGATTTGCCTACCATCAAAAGGTGAAATACCACAATGACCACATTTCCGTCCAGCTTTTTTCATGTGAATTTTGCTGTTCCAAATAAAAAGTCTTGATGAAAATGGCAAACATCAAATAAAATCCCCACATCAAAGTTTACATGCTCACTTGAGATGGATAGAGTTCTTATGTTGGCAAAAAGAAAGGTGCTACATTGCAGTGAAACGCGATAGCTGAATAAAAAGATAAAATATGAATAGAATTTCACCACATGATCCAAGTTTTCTAAATCTTAACGTGTTCATCTTTCTTGTGGGTATCAAAGTATGGACATAGTATGACATAGGAAACGTAAAACTACATTCAAGGTTTTATTCGCTTGGATAAAGGCTGGATGGGTTTGGTACTTGTGATGTTAGCATAGCAGGATAAACACAGCTGCAGCTAATACAGTAATTGATGGGTCCGTTTGACTGAGGTGTGACCATGAGCAAGTATTGACTACAGTCAACAGTTTAGTCAGTGCTAGCTCATAAAAACAGCTATATCAAACAGACCCATCATTCATTTTATTTTCTGTAGCTGTGTTTATCCTGTTATGCTTACATCACTTGGTCCCAAGATTAGCTCAGCAATTTATAGATAGTGGCAAACTCACATAAGTGATATAAGGTTTAGTTGCTTTTAAAACACAGAGGTTTTCTATAGTTTGTGTAGATCAGAATCAGAAATTCTTTTATTGCCATGTGCATTACATGCACTAGGAATAAACCCTGGCATTGTTGGTACAGAGATCTAACTAAAACAAAGTAAAAACTAGAAGAGTGCACCCAGTAGAGTGCAGATCTCCACCATGCATATCGCCCCTTCTCCAGCGCTCAGACCTGTTGACAAACCAGCCGAGGCGTTAGCACTCAATTACGGGGTAAAACATGTTTTTCAAAGGTTTTGAATCACTGCAACCATGAGAGGTCCTTGATCATACAGTCATAACTGTGCACAAAAATTATTAGGCTGACAGGTCCAGTAGTATGTGAGATTAGCAATGGACAGATACACACACACGTGGACAGAAAAACCAGTGTTTTTCCTGCCATCATAAGACTTTTGCACAGCGCCCGAGTCAATTGAACAAAAATATGGGGGGTAAAAAGTTTTTAATATGCAGCGCTCAAGCTAAAAAATCTACCTAATGAAAGCATTTTGCCTGTTAGTCTGTGGATGTGCAGCCTCGGACCGTCGCACAAATGCAACCAAATCTAATATGAATTTGCACTTTCCAGAAAGAAAAGGTTTGCGATGCAACCATTTTGGTCTAATCCTAATCCTGTCTTTATTTTCACAATACAATAATATAACAATGTGGGTAAAATCACAGAAAGTTTAATCAGTTCACCTGGCCTCTTCAGTGACCTCTTCAGTCTCCTGAAGACCCCTGAGTCTCCTGGGACTGAAGAGGTCACTTCGATGAGTGATGAAACATTTCTCTCAATAAATGTTGTGTCCACATGAACTGATCCAACTTTCTGTGATTTCCTTACCTGGATTATTGAGCATGCATAAAGACAATGTGGGTAAACCGTTTACTCTCGCGCATGCGCAACTCACATCTACGGTTGACTCAGATTGGGTAGCGACAAGAATATGCAACACTTCCTGTTTTGACGGCAACTTAAGAAGACGTCGTTCCTTTATTCAGGTTTTTTTTATGATAAAAATTCTTTTAATAACTTTTGATCATGTCGCTGCCCAATCAGTCAACCGCAGATGTGAGTCGCGCATGTGCACGGTTGACTCGGATTGGAGCAATGACAGCGTTGGTCGATTGAGCTAGAGAGTGAATGAAGAGAGGAAGTAGCGATAGCGAGAACAAACGCTTTTCGAAGGTTTTCAATCACCGCAACCACAAGAGGTTCTTGATCATACGGTCATACTGTGCACAAAACAAATTCAGGCTTAAAGGTCCAGTAGTTTGCAAGATTAGCTGCAAGATTAGCCTAGAGTTTGCAAGATTAGCCTAGAGAGCGAATGAAGAGAGGAAGTGGCGATAGCGAGAACAAACGTTTTTTGAAGGTTTTGAATCACCGCAACCACAAGAGGTTCTTGATCATACGGTCATACTGTGCACAAAACAAATTTAGGCTGATAGGTCCAGTAGTTTGCAAGATTAGCTGCACACACACATACGCGTGACCAAACACATAATCCCCTCCAGGCAGATAGCCCGGAGGGGCTAATAAAATAGATGTGTGACAGCATGACAGAAAGCGAGGCAATATTAGAGAGAGAGAGAGCAATAATCATGTGTATCTGAGCATAAGGGTGTGTGAACACACTTACATGTAGGTAAGAGCCCAGCTATATGTGTCCGTGTGTGTGTGTGTGTGTGTGTGTGTGTGTGTGTGTGTGTGTGTGTGTGTGTGTGTGTGTGCACCCATGTTTGCAAGCCTGTGCACTAGCACATCCATTCAAATGTGTGTGCGTTAGGCCCAGAGGGCCCACTGAGAGGACCTGGCATTGCTCTTATCTCCCTCACATTGCCATGTGACTCACAGCATTACCAGGCAGCACAGTCATTAGGGGCAGGAAGACCTTTCATATCTCAGTGTGCCCCACAGCTCTCCTCGGGGCCAACCAAATGGGACCAACACCCCTCCCTCTCCTCTCCTCCCCTGGATTCTTCTGAATCCTCTGCACTGCCAGTCTTGTCTGTCACACATCCCTCTTCTCTCTTCTTCTCCCCGCTGGCCCCCTCTCTCATTCCTTTTCATTCCTCCTCTATCCATTGCAACTTCCTCTGTCCCTCTCTATCCTCCTCTGGTCTCATTTCACCCGCTCTCCCTCCTCCTGCTCTCACCCAAGCTTTTTGTCTCTGTCCCTCTATTCCCCATTGTGTCTTTGTCTGGCAGTGTCTCACACAGATTTAATGTCAGGTATTCTTTCGGTGTGTAAAGTAAGTCGTTTTTTTCTGTGCCTTTGGGGTATACATTCAATGCTATGCCTTACCCTCACCCCCAGATAAATACACACTGGTGGAGACACACACATACACATAAATACACAGACACACAAAGCGAGAGACACACACTAACACGCAAAGATACACACACGTGCACACACACACACTGAATAAAGGTTGTTTGTGTGTGACAGATAGGAACTGGGGATGGGCGTGTGGGAGATAGCAGAGGTATTCATGCATGGGCTGTTGGCCACAGGGAGGTTTCGGCCCAACTCAGCTGTACTACCTTGATTTTGCAACGCCCCCCTCCATTTTGTGAGGCCATATGCTGTAACCTGAAGTCATGATGTTGAAACAGTGTCCACGCACAGGAGGAACAGGTCTCTCTTCTGGATGACTCTGTGTGTGTGTGTGTGTGTGTGTGTGTATGTATTTCAATTATGGGAATGAGTGTCTGCACACGTGATGGGTAGAATAAGAAATGAAGAGTGCAATGACACATCGTCGTCTCCCTCCATACCACTTCAGGCTGTGCCAGCAGGCATGCCAGTCAAATGACTCACGATGAAACACCTGCCCCAGAGGTTTAACTCAAGGCTTTAAGAGAGACATACTTCATATGTGTGAGTGTGCCTGTGGTAGTCTGTGTATGCGCATGTGTGTGTTTAAAAGTCAGTTTATTAAATTATACATTTGAGAGAAGATGTTACCGTGCATGTATGAAAGAGAAAAAGACAGACAGCATTGTCTCACTTCATGCTTCCCCTTCATCCTGCAGATCCTGATGTCATTCTTGTTGGATTCCCATGTTCTTTTCTGCACATCAAAGACACAAGACAACACACACAAACACACACATGCACGCACACATAGTTAGTTAGTTACACTTGTGTTTTACAGTACATTACTTTTTTTTTCTTTTGATTCCCCCCCTTTTTCTCCCCAATTGTATGCGGCCAATTATCCCACTCTTCTGAGCGGTCCTGGTCGCTGCTCTACCCCCTCTGCCGATCCAGGGAGGGCTGCAGACTACCACATGCCTCCTCCGATACATGTGGAGTCGCCAGCTGCTTCTTTTCACCTGACAGTGAGTAGTTTTGCTAGGAGGATGTAGCGTGTGGGAGGATCACGCTATTCCCCCCCTGAACAGGCACCCCGACCGACCAGAAGAGGCACTACTGCAGCGACCAGGACACATACCCACATCTGGCTTCCCACCTGCAGATATGGCCAATTGTGTCTGTAGGGACACCCGACCAAGCCAGAAGCAACACGGGGCTTCGAACCAGTGACCCTTGTGTTGGTGGGCCACGGAATAGACCACCACGCCACCCGGACGCCTGTACATTACAGTTTGGGCACTGGGCTGACAAGCTTTTCCAGAACAACTGACAATGAATTCAGTACCATTCAACATTAGAATACGTTTCAATTAACTCGGCACCGAAGTTACAAGCAACCGATAAAGTCTTTTGGAGGAGAGAGGGATTTGGCACAGTCTGATGACAATCACGTTCACCTGATGGTGTAAACAATATCGGCGGCTGCTCCTGCATTCTTTACCTTGCTGTAGAACATCTCATCTCCTGCCACGTTGTCCAATTCCACACGAAACAAGTCATCTCTGGCACACACAAATCAAGAGAGAGAAAGCAATGGAGAGAAGGTGGAGGGGGTGGGTGGTGGGGGGAGTAGAGAGTGAAATGGGAAAGAGAAAGGATGAGTTGGGGATAAGATAGTTGCAATGGCAGCCAGCCAACACAGCACTATCTAAAGATGAAGGTAAGGCAAGACACTGCACTCAGCAGTACCGCGAACACGAGTTCTATAGCAAAAGTACAGCACACACATTATTGCTAATTCAGGATGGTTGAGTCAGTGCGGATCTGTGGATGAAACCTCAGGGCGAATTTGAATCCTTAGCCCAACTAAGTCAGCTGTACACTGAATTTCTGCAGTTTGACTACTAAATAATTCCACAGCATATGCATATATTTCTGTGTGTGGCTTTGTAACATGTCGCTATTTGTTCATTTGGAGTAGATCGGACCAAAGGAGGGAAAGAAGCAACTCTGCAAGATGTCTCCCCACAAAAAATGGATGAGAAATGGAAATGGACTGTATAATGATGTCTCGCATTTCACCTCGTATTTTTGTGTCCTCTCATTAGAACTGACTAGCTGCATTACATTTGCTGCAAGGCCTGAATTCTTCTTATCAGTCTTATTTGAAAGGCTGAAAATCGAATTAACGGACGGATGATTTAAACAAGTTGTTACGCTGGCTGCTAAATCCCCACAAACTGCCTACACATGGTCCAAAAAGCTAACATCATGCATGTATTCATGTGGTTCCAAGCACCACACACCACTGCTGTCTCCCGCTCTTAACGTGTTAGTAATTCTGTGGTAACCTTGGAGTGCCTGGGGTGCGCCTACTGGATGAGAGTTGGGTTAGGCAGCCATAAGGAGGCAACTAACAGCTGACGTTTGCATATTGATCAAGGACTTGGTATCTGCTGGAGGGGATCTGCAGCACAGGCTCAGACTAAGTAGTGTAGGCCTCTTCTTTTTCTTTTTTTTTGCACAGCAGGCTCTGAATGGTCTAATCTGTAAATCTGCCATAGCTCTGTTATTGCAGCGCCATCGATCTTATCTCTGAGATTCGGCTCTGCTTCCCATCTGCGCTGTGCGTTCTCTCTTGCCTGTTTGCCTCTGCCTCTTTCATCGACAGAGGGAGGGATTTGTTGCGTGCGTGTTTACACGCGTGTCATACGCACGGGCATCCACACTGACGTTTTTGCACGTTTGGTGTGTGTGTGTGTGTGTGTGTGTGTGTTTGCAGCGCTACCCGAAGGAAGAGCGTGCTAGCGTTTAACGGGAGAACGGGTACAGATGAACACCACCAAGCTCGGTTTGTTCCTTGCTTGAATAATTTACTCACGCTTTCCTCTCGGTTTGCTAAAAAGATTCCGCGCTCTTAGTTAACCTCACAGAACAGGACAGTGGCTAAGTGGCAGAGGGAGATGGAAATCACCGTGCACTTGCTTGGCGCTTCCCTGCTTAACGGGTCAGAGTTCAAGTGTTCTCCAAACAGCGGAGTGCACGGCAGGGCGAGGCGTCATCTTATCCCGACTACTTCAGCCTGTCTTCGTATTAACATAATGAAGTACAGCAACAGGCCTCCTAGTCGAGGTGGCTGGCAGCCAGCACTGTTGCCTCTGCTCCAGCTGAGGGGTGTGGCGCTGGGGGGTTTATTTATCAGACTGCCTCTCTTGCTCACTTTATCTTTTCCTCTCACTCTGCTTCAGGTTGTTTGAGAGATGAAAAGCTCGAGGCCTGCGTGTTTGTTTGGGTGTTGATGTCTGCAGGTGTTTTTTTTTTTTGACTGTGTGCGGACAGGATGTGGGTTGTGTTCAGAGTCTGAGGTGAGAATTCTTCCCACTGTGGCAGTAGGAGATAGAGCATGGAAAGACATATCAACTATGTGTGTTTCCCCAAGAGAGATTTTATCACTGTTTATGTTGCAGCACATGCACACCTCAGGTTACACCATGAATTGGACTGTGTACTGGGTAGCTGTTTTTTTTTTTTTTTGGCTATTTCTTGTTTCGCACCTTAGACTCCCCTGACCCAGATAACACAGGAAATGTGAACTCAACTTATCCTGTAGTTCTGAATTTGCCAATGCATGAACCGTCTCTTTTTAGTGTTTTAAAACTACAGCAGACTCGATGTCCATCCATCCATCCATCCATTATCCAAACTGCTTATCCTGCTCTCAGGGTTGCGGGGATGCTGGAGCCTATCCCAGCAGTCATTGGGCGGCAGGCGGGGAGACACCCTGGACAGGCTGCCAGACCATCACAGGGCCGACACACACACACACACACACACACACACACACACACACACACACACACACACACACACACACACACACACACACTCGCACCTAGGGACAATTTAGTATGGCTGATTCACCTGACCTACATGTCTTGGACTGTGGGAGGAAACCGGAGCACCCAGAGGAAACACACACAGACACGGGCAGAACGGGCAAACTCCACACAGAGGATGACCCGGGATGACCCCCAAGGTTGAACTACCCTGGGGCTCACACCCATGACCTTCTTGCTATGAGGCGACCGCGCTAACCACTGCGCCACCGAGCCGCTCAGACTTGATGTCAAGACCTCTAAATCTGCCAACTTTTTCTAACATTTTTCTTCAGCCCCTGGAAAAGTCTTCCCAATTTTTGTCAGGATGTGTCTTATTGTGGCTGTTGAGCATTAGTATTAACATTGCTGAGCCTTTTTGGCGACTTTGCAGACAACGCTGTACAAAGAGATGAAACCAACAGAGAAAGCTTTGGGCTGACCCGTTAGAGACTCTGACATTTCTGCTGACTGAGGGAAAGCGGTCCGTAGCATGTTTGTCTGCTGTGTTTGCACTCATGAGCTTTTCAAAGTTTGTGTGGGAATGAGCCTCTCTACAGGTGTGGGCTTTGAGTATATTCATCTTTGTGTGTGTCCATGCCTCCCAAAATCAACTTGCTAAAGTGTCTGCGTGCAGGCTAAACTCTTCTCTCAGTTCCTACCCTGCTGATTACGTGCCAGCTGTAATGTACTCAAAGACTTCAGACCTCCTATTAATTGCCTACCTTGACTGAGCATTTGCTCAGTCTGTCTGTCTGTGGTGAGGCATTTGACCGTGCTGACACCCTTGCATGACCTCTGAGGTCAGTGTCTATGGCTGTTTCGGCCAAACAACAGTCGACCTGGCGGTAAATCAACATGGTTTCCCTTTCCAGTGAATGGGATGTGTAAATATACACACACGCACACACACACACACACACACACACACACACACACACACACACACACACACACACACACACACGCAAGCACGCACATATACAGATGGCAAAATCCTCTTATGCTTTTTCACAATTGGAACAATTAATCAAGAGTTGGCTGCATTCCTTGGGTCATCTTGTCTATGGGTAAATATTCGCCAATTGGTTTATATTTGTGTGGATTAGCCCTTTGGAGCTGATTGAGAGGCGAAGACCACCACATCCGCAGCTGCTCGTTTCAACAGAGCCGGAGTGAGGCTTAACACAGCAAGGTGCTTACTCCATCTGCCACCAGCCAAACACAGTTTTATTTTCCTTTAGCAAGGACAGGAGGAGGACAGACTGGGGTAGCTGTTCTCAGCAGGTGCTCGGGGCAGGGATTTAGCAGTGCTTGCAGTCTGAGGAGCAGCTATGCTAATGGTGACGGGATTTAAAGATGAGTGAGGCCCCTTATCAGGCCCGGCACTCTGTAGGAGCTTTCTGCAGCCTTACCTGCTGCCACAGAGGTACTCAGAGTTTATACCTTTTAAGTCTCTGTCTGTCTGTCTGTCTGTCTGTCTCTCTCCCCCACCCCCCTCCCCTCCTCTCCTCTCTCTCCCTCTCTCTCTCTGCCTCCCTCTCGCATGCAAATGAGACCTATGAACACAAACACGCACAAACACACACACACACACACTGTATGTCATGTGCACTGTAGCACAGACACCCCCAAATGCACACACACAAATACACAGGCACACAGATTTATTTATTTTTTCTAGTCAGATAATTTCTGTCAGGGAGCCACAAACACCACTATTAGCCACCACATGTCAAGAAATATATAAATACCCTCTATGCACTGTCGTCTTGCTCTCTTTCTTTCTCTCTCCCCATGTGTCCCTCCCCTCGCTCACCACTTCGACTGTCAGTCCAGCATTTCATTATGGTCGGGGCTGGCTGAGACATTCTTATCAGTTTACCTTTCCTATTCAGCAGCACTGTCTGTGGCTGCAAATTTAAATAAACAGCTGTCACACTGTTTCACAGCTCTTGTTATATTTTATAACTAGCCAGCAGTCAACAGTAGCAGCGATTGTCTGTGGGGGCAGTATTTCATTATAAGGCCGCTGGTGTGTCTAAGTATATACTTGTGTGTGTGTGTGTGTTTAAACTACTCGGGGCAGGCAGAATGGCTGAAGCCACGTTTTACGCTTTGATATATTTACAACTAGGCCTGGTGAGGTTAGACCAGCGAGGGGCCAGAGTCCGGGTCATTTCCTGGACCAATATGAGGTCTCTTATTGGAAAGCCCTTCAAATCCTCAATGAGAATGCCACTTCAGCAAATAACCAGTGCCATATGTGGACCCTGGCCGTATCCCCAACTTTCGCTTGTTTCCAGCTAAATTGATTCTTTGGACAGCCTGGACAGTAAATCCTGGTGCTGCATGCTTCATGTTAGCTCTGTCTATTTCAGGTTGGCTCCTCAATGGCTCCTGCAGATGTCAAATGTGGCCCTACTGTTTTAACCTAACGAAGCTGAGCAAGCCCTCCTTGCCTAGACCTCTGTGACCCCACCAGTCTACTGTCTGTCTTGGATCAGCACATTCACAAGCAATCTTCCTCCACAGTACAAAAAAAAACCTATCTCAAGCCAAGCTTGTGCAACAGCTTCACATTTTTAAATGACTGGCAACTTTGTGCAACAATGAAGGAATGAAACAATGAAAACAAACCACATGTATTTTAGGGATTGTATTGGTTTCTTGCTGGTAGGGATTTTAAATGGAACTGAGACGCTTCTCGTATGCATCATGGACAATGGTTTGTACTGAATTCTGTACTATCCACTATGCTAAATCTACCTACAGCCGAACTATGTGATGAATTCATTGGAGGCTCAGGTACCTCTAAGCCACACGGGAAGTGGATAATGTTGCCTAGCAACAAATATAGTTCATGGAGACAAACAAGTTAATATTGAGGACAGGATTCTGAAAAATGTATATGGTGTTGTTTGTGTGTGTGTGTGTGTGTGTGTGTGTGTATTTTGTATGTTTTTATGCATTTGAGTGTGTATGTGTGTGTTTGTACCTGGCTCCAATGTAGAGTGTGCGGTTGACTTGAAGGACCCTCTGGATGTGCAGCGGCTCTTGTCTCAACCATGTTCTATGGGGTCGACCCAGAAACACCGGGTATCGCCTGACCACTGAGACCGAGAGAGACAGAGAAAGAGAGAGACAAACAGAGTCATACATGAAGACTGATCCTACACTGGAGGTCCATGACAAAACACTGACTAAGTGTACCTGTCAAGGCCTGTTTCTACTGGCCTTCACAGGTACATCTGGCTGTACAGAGAGAACCAGTTTTTTCCATTAGCACTCTTTAGCCGTTGTGTGCTGTGATGAATTGTGTGTTATCACACACTCACAGTGGGATATTCCCACACCTGCCAGAATCGTGCGGTGCTGCTGAGGTCTTGCTTGTGAGCCGGGCCAAAGTGCGACAGTGCTCGCCGTCAACCGTCCTGTGTCAACGTCAAGACATGTCGTCATTCAGTCGACAGGAAGATGGAAAGTGCTCACATTTAGGACAATGCTACGCTTGGCATGCCAAAGTTTTGCTTTGTATTTGCTAATCTGCCTCCAATTCGTTGTCCAGCACCATGTCTCATTTATATAAAGAACACGACTAGCTCAAAACCTAGTATATGGTTGGAACGTGTATGGTCAATGTTCGAAATTGTGGCTGTTTTGTTACAGGGATGGTCAGTGGTAGTGTCTATAACGTGAATTCCTGGATATTAAATGTTCATCTGCAATTTTCTGTAATGATCCCAGTAATATTTGTTGTTAAAGTGTACTTAAGTAGCATTGCATATGACATGGTTAAGCTACATTCGAGTAAATAAAAGGGTTATAAATGCAGTTGCAAGAACAATCCTTTCCACTCATATCTTGGGATTTTTATTTGAAAGAGAACTTAATTTAATTCGCTAAATTTACTTAATTTAACTAACTTAACTTGATTTAACTTTAACTTTATATTAATTAGCTTGTGGCGGACACTAGGGGCTATGCCTCTCACCCAGCAGGACTGTGAGCTGGGGGCGTGGTTTACGTTCCCAGGCTCGCCGGGGCGCGATATTATGAACCCTACATAGCCCTCGCCAAAATCCCGTACCCTGTCCCAAATCTCGCGAACGGACGCCGGATTTCCGCTGCGTTGCTAAGGAAACAATCAACTATCAACTCGGTGCGAAGCAAAGCTAACGTTAGCTACCTTCAATTTTGGTCGCCAAAGTTAGTAAATTTCTCCCCCTAGTGGCAAAATAATAATTAAAATGGCAGTCTTATGTGCTCTCCTCTGTTCATGATCCTCATTGCTCATTGAAACTTGAGTAGTTTCGATGTCTGATACTTCATTACTTTTACCCAAGTAGCCTATAGCTTTTCAGCAGGCCTTCTTTATACAACACTGTGCACTATACACTATAGGCCTAGGCTAATAGTAGAAAATGTAAACTTTCTGGTAAATGAAGTGAAAGACATGACTAGGATGTTTGTCTTATGATTTAAGTGTTTGCCCTGAAAACGAAATTAAGCAGGAAGTCTAGATTATTTTTGGTTTTGATTAAAAATAATCAAAATATTAAGTTACATAACTTGTGAATCGTCTAAAAAGTGAACCATGGGGTTGAAATTATGATTGTGAGGGAAAGAATAGCCTTAAGTTGACTAACCTAACAATTTTAGGTTACAAGGTCTGCCTCTGCTCCTTGGATACGTTATTGGTATTATATTAATGTTGATTGTGGATAACTTAGACAGGTTAAATTGTGGGTGTACAGCGTTTCCTTGATGAGCGCTAACCCCATAACAACATATTTTCGCGTTGCTACGGTGGCGCACACGTGACAAAGCCAGAAACGGGATTTTGGCGAGGCCTATGTAGGGTTCATAATATCGCCGCCGGGGCAGGGTTGTTCCTGCTGCAGTTGGTTTTTGGAGTTGAGGAATAAACATCAAACTCGCCTTGGTCTCATGTGTTTTTCCTCATTCCTGCCACATTGGTGACCCCGAATTGAACATGTTTGGAGCAGAAGATGTGTGTGAATCCACTTCGGCCACGCCGCCCCAACTCTCACAGCCGGCCGTTCTCGCCGCGGCTGTGAAGCTCCCAGAGTTCTGGCAGAGCGACCCGGCCTCGTGGTTCCAGCATGTCGAGGCGCTGTTCCACCTGCGTGGAATCTCCGCGGACGACTCCAGATACTATCTGGTCGTCGCTGCGCTGGATCAGCAGTCCACACGCCGGGCCATGCAGCTGTTGCGCGCCCCTCCGCAACACGATAAATACGTCGCCCTCAAACATCTTCTGCTCCGGAGGTACAGCCTATCTGCCGCAGAGAGGGCAGAATCCTTTCCCTATCCGGTTTGGGCGACGGGACGGCTGTGGATCTCATGGACAATATGCTGTCGCTGCTAGGCTCGGACGAAGGTGGGTTCCTTTTCCCGCACGTTTTCTTTCGCCAGCTCCCGTCTCCTGTGCGCGCGGCTTTGGCTAACTCCCCGTGTCTGGCCGCTGGTGACTGCCGAGGTTTGGCTGAGGAGGCCGATCGGGTGCTGCTGGCTACCAGACGGTTCTCTGTGCAGAGTGTGGCATCGGAGCCTCTGCAGCCGACGTCGGAGGACGCGGACCCGGCAGTGATGGTTGGAGTGACTGCCCGGAGACGGCGCGGGAGAGGCCTCTGTTTCTTCCACCAGCGGTTCGGCGGCAAGGCGAGGCGCTGCGTCCCTCCGTGCACGTTTGAGGCGGCGGGAAACTCCAGGGCCAGCGCTCAGTAGCAGCTGTCGGCGCTGGCAGACGTAGTGAGCTGCTCTTCATTAAGGACACGATGTCAGGAAGACGGTTTCTGGTGGACTCAGGCTCGCAAAAGAGCCTACTCCCTCCTGCTAAGACAGACAGGTCGGCCGAAGGCGGCGGCCCACAGTTAAGTGCAGCTAACGGTTCGTCCATTGCGATGTTTGGCACAAGGTTGGTGACTGTTTGCTTCCACGGGCGCCATTTTGAGTGGGACTTTGTAGTGGCCGCCATTACTGTTCCTATTATCGGCGCGGATTTTCTGTGTGCGAATGGTCTGCTGGTCGATGTTGCAAACCGCCGTTTAATTGATGCTGTGTCTTTCGCCACTGTTCCGTGCGAGACAGGGGGAGCCGGGCCGTTAACACACGCTAACTTTTTAGCATTAGGGGATGTTTTTCAGCGCTTGCTGGCGGATTTTCCATCGGTGACTACGCCTGCCTTTTCCACCGCGGTTACTAAACACGGGGTAGAACACTTCATTCCCACGGTGGGACCGCCAGTTTTTGCGCGCGCGCGGCGCCTCGACGCGGTAAAATTGGCTATAGCTAAGGAGGAGTTCGCCATCATGGAGCGTCTGGGTATAGTGAGGCGTTCCAACAGCCCGTGGGCCTCGCCACTTCACATGGTGCCCAAGGCGGATGGGTTGTGGCAGCCTTGCGGCGATTTTCGCCGCCTGAACAACGTCACCGCCAATGACCGCTATCCCATCCCACACATACAGGACTTTTCCATACGCCTGGCAGGTACCACTATTTTCTCTAAGGTGGACCTGGTGCGCGGCTATCATCAGGTTCCCGTGCGCGCAGAGGACGTGCCCAAGACCGCAGTGATCTTCCCGTTTGGGCTTTTCGAATTCATGCGCATGCCTTTTGGCTTGAAGGGGGCAGCGCAAACCTTTCAGAGGCTGATGGACTCGGTGTTGCGTGACCTTGATTTCGTGTTTGTTTATCTCGACGACATATTAGTGGCCAGTCCGTCAGCTGACGAGCACCTGGCGCACCTGAAACAGGTTTTCCGTCGTCTGGACGAACACGGCCTGATAGTCAACCCGGCCAAGTGTCAGTTTGGACTGCCGGTGATTGACTTCTTGGGTCACTGCATTTCGCCGCAAGGCGCGGTCCCATTGCCTTCTAAGGTGCAAGCGGTGGCGGAATTTCCCCGCCCGGTCTCTGTTAAGGCATTGCAGGAATTCTTGGGAATGGTGAATTTCTATAACCGTTTCCTCCCTCGCGCTGCCCACCTCCTTCAGCCACTTTACGAAGCCCTGTGGCTTAAGAAGGCTAACGACCCTGTCGACTGGACTCCCGAACAGGTCCAGGCCTTTGACGGAGCTAAGTGCGCCCTGGCTAACGCTGCCCTCCTCGCCCATCCCACACCCACGGCGTCCATAGCTTTAACAACCGATGCGTCTGACATAGCCGTGGGGGCTGTGGTTGAACAGCGTGTGGCGAATGCGTGGCAGCCACTCGCATTTTTTAGCCGCAAACTGCGAGATAGCGAGCGCAAGTACAGCGTTTTTGACCGGGAGTTGCTGGCACTGCACCTTGCAACCCGGCATTTCCGCTTCCTGCTGGAGGGTCGCCCATTCACGGCTTATGTGGATCATAAGCCGCTGACTTTTGCCATGTCCAAGGTGACTGAGCCGTGGTCTGCTCGTCAACAGCGCCACCTAGCGGTGATCTCCGAGTTCACAACGGACATTCAGCATGTGGCCGGGAAGTCCAACCCTGTTGCTGATTGTCTGTCGCGTGTGCTTGTGTGTCCTGTGCACCTCGGTGTGGATTTCTCCGCTATGGCTGCCGACCAGCCCAGTGACCCGGACGTCCTTGCCCTTAGGTCAACGCGTACCGTTCTCAAGCTAGAGTACGCTGTGATGCAGGAAGGCAGTCCTGCCCTCCTCTGCGATGTCTCCACCGGCCGTCCCCGCCCCGTTGTTCCAGTGGCCTGGCGCCGTCGAGTTTTCGATTCGATTCACTCCCTCTCGCACCCTGGAGATCGGGCATCGGTGAAGTTGGTCGGTTCCAAGTTCGTCTGGCCTGGCCTCCGCAAGGACGTCAAGGGGTGGGCAGCTGCATGTGTAGCGTGCCAGCGCGCTAAGGTCCACCAGCACACTAAATCGCCCCTCGAACCGTTTCCGATCCCGGCCAGACGTTTCGACCACGTGCATGTGGACCTGGTGGGCCCTCTACCTTCTTCACAGGGTTTTACGCACCTGCTCACAATGGTAGATCGGACCACCAGGTGGCCAGAGGCTGTCCCTCTATCCTCCACAAAATCCTCGGATGTTGCACGCGCTTTTCTTTCCTCCTGGGTCGCCCGTTTCGGCACTCCGTCAGATATCACCTCAGACAGGGGCCCCCAGTTCGTGTCAGAGCTCTGGTCGGCACTTGCGCGATCCTTGGGTGTGCAGGTACACCGCACTACCGCGTATCACCCTCAGGCTAACGGGTTGTGTGAACGTTTTCACCGGTTGCTCAAGGCAGCGCTGTGCGCTGCGCTCTCGGATGGTAACTGGGTGGATCGTTTACCTTGGGTTATGCTCGGGTTGCGTTCGGCTCCTAAGGAGGACCTCGACGCGTCACCCGCTGAGCTGGTGCTCGGTCAGCCACTCCGCGTCCCTGGGAAATTTTTGCCTGGGAGTTCCGCTCCTCGACCCCGTCCGGCCGTTTAGCCTTTTTTATCCGACAGCACTCGGGTTCCAGGCCCCGTTCACCACTGTTTTCCGCGGTCGTTCATGCCTGCGGAGCTCATGTCGGCTCGTTTTGTTTTTGTACGGCATGATGCTCACCGCTCACCCCTCCAACCCCCATACGATGGTCCATTTCGGGTTCTTGAGACGGGTCCTAAGGGTTTTGTGCTAGATATGGGTGGGCGTAGGGAGCGTGTCACGCTTGATAGGCTTAAACCGGCGCACAGGGTGGCAGGCGAAGTTGTGTTTCCGGCCCAGGTTCCCCGTCGGGGTCGTCCTCCTTCCAGGACCCCGGCAGTGTCTTCACGGGTTCAGCGTTCTGCTTCTCAGCCGGCTTTGGACTGTGTTTCACCTACTGTTTCGGCTGAGAGACGGCGCAGCCGTTATGGCAGGCTGCTTAAGCCTCCAGTGAGACACTACGTTTCTTTCCAGGAGTCCCTTCTGGGTGTTCGGAAAGGGGGCCTGTGTGGCGGACACTAGGGGCTATGCCTCTCACCCAGCAGGACTGTGAGCTGGGGGCGTGGTTTACGTTCCCAGGCTCGCCGGTGCAGGGTTGTTCCTGCTGCAGTTGGTTTTTGGAGTTGAGGAATAAACATCAAACTCGCCTTGGTCTCATGGGTTTTTCCTCATTCCTGCCACAAGCTTAATTTATAGCTATTCTAGTTATCTGTTAACTCCCCCTCCTCTGTTTCTATTTATGGATGTCTCTCGTTTTTCTAAGACTCACTCTGTATTGACAGGTGAATTCACAAATGGATTGTGGCTGCTGGTGGCACCATGAATTACGCAATACTTGCAACCGCTATCTGCCCCGTCTCAAGGTCCGATTCACAAAAGATATTGCGCTAATGATATTACAGCAAACACGCCGATAAAGTTTTGCAGCCGAGTGCAATTTGTCCTTATTTTGCATCTGATTGCAATTATCCATGTGGCAAAGTATAAATGGTGGTTTTGTGCCAAGAACACAGTCGGCAGGTTCAATGTCATTCATCCTTGATGTCATCAAGTGTAGCAAGAATATTTAGACCTGGTGACTTGTACCTGCGAATGATTTTGGTCTCATCTATCCATTACCCGAACCACTTATCCTGCTCTCAGGGTCGCGGGGATGCTGGAGCCTATCCCAGCAGTCATTGGGCGGCAGGCGGGGAGACACCCTGGACAGGCCACCAGGCCATCATGATTTCGGTCTCAGTTAAATCAAAAAGTGATATTTTCCTGTGAATTATCAACTCATGAGCACGCCTGGCATGAGGATGCCTTTGCCTGACTACAATCACTGCTGCCATGTTCACTGGAAAGTCTGGGTATCAGTTAACACCAACTCTCTGAAGACGCTCGTAATTTTCACTCTGTGTGTGGCTATTAGCACTAGTGTTTGTGAATTGGGCTCTTTTGCATTGAGGCTCATTTGCATAGAAAGGGGCCAAATGTATGGGTATTACCTAATTTAAATAAGAGCAAACAGCTCTGGAGCACTGAGACACTATTTGCATGGCAGCACAGTTAGGGGTACATTTCACCCTTTGTGGGTGCTTTGAGAATTACATCGTTTCTTTTTGTCTTATTTGTGCAGGTTTAGCAGCCGCAAAAGCCGTACAATCCTTCTGTGAATTTGCCAGTGAGTGTTTAATCAGAGTGATTGTTATTTGGGGTGCTTTAACTGTGTGCTCTCCCTCATGCCTCTCGGTGCTCGGCAGACCAATTGTGCAATTTCAGTGACGATGTTGGTCACCTGATCCAGCGGCCCAATCGTGTCAAACATGATCACTCAGTCAGTCACTCTAATTAAGATCACTCAGTCAGTCACGTTAACGAGGTCGCTCAGTTAGTCAGTCAGGGACATTCGCTGGCCAGTCCAGCCAAACACACACTTATCAGAAAAATTAGCTCAATGTTGAAAAGCAAACAATGTGCAGAAATGTGGCATTTAGATTTTACGTCACCAGCTCAAACTCTCAACGTGATCAAGGTTAACAACGCCTTTCCCTCTGCCATTTTTGTCCTGTGGAAATGGCTGGAGCAGTGGTCATAGTACGGACGGCTAATCATGATTGCCCTCAACACGGCACACTATGAAAGAACGCTTATGTTTCACTCGGCTCCAAGCAAAGCAGCCAATTTTGGTAACCTGGTCGGAGTGAGATTTTGCACGCGTGCACTTTCATTTTTTCTCTCTGCCGTGGACTTAGTTAGACAGCTATATATAAGCTAGCTGGCTGTTTACAGAGCATTTATTCAACACGCAGATAAGCATCGCGGATAAATCAGAGGGTAATTTAAGATGCATCTTTATGGAAACACCCACATAAGGCCCGGTTTTCGAATACTCAGCTGTCTTCAAGAGTCAGAGTCGCTTGGTTTAAACATTATTATATCAGAGACTTTGAGACCACGACCAGAAGTTCGCCTGTTCAGCTATCGCAGTGTTTTGGCGTGCGATTTGCCTTAGTGTCACGATAGCGTGATAGTTGGCAAAACTGCAAGATCAAGTAAGAGCTGGAAACGAACACCTTAGGCCGGGATCAGACTACATGATATTTTTGTCTTTCACGATGTCGGATTATGCAGTCATAATGCCATAAATTCTTGCCGTGTCTTGGCCGGGAGACTGGCAACACTACAAGTGTGACCCCGACCAATCATCGTATGCTGCCTTTCACGATCTTGCCCTAGTTCATAGGTCGTCGGATCAGGAAATTGTCAATTATGGCTACAGAAGCGTTATGTGTGGTGCGGGTGGTCTTGTGTTCAGAAACGGAAGAGAGAAAAGTCGATTGTGGACGCTGTTGCGGCTAGCGCTAGTAGGAAACGCTAACTTAGCACAGCTTAACCAGCTACTCACCGGGTTACTGAAATGCCCCCGGTATTTCTCGTCAACATTTAGCCAATCTTTTTTTGTGTGTGACTCTGGTACTCCCTCGACGAAACGTCAAAAAGGCAGGGGTATTGTTGCCATTGTTCAACAAAACCTTTCCTCGGTTTCGTCGTTTCACCCGACCGCAGCATCGCTTTCTCTTTGCCATGTTTACATATGTGCGCCAGAGAGCACTCTGTCATCATTGGTCAACGTCAAGGAATACGTCACATGAGATGTCAAACTAGGCGGGAAAATACAAAAAGAATAAACTGCTGATCTTGCGATCCGCTCGTCATGTGGCTGGGAGGTTCGTATCACAGACTCGCCGTAACCGGTCACGGCCAGAGCGTCCACGGGGTAAGGCATTCATTAGGCCACCCTTACCCGAGGGATAGTGGGTGTAGATCGGTGTAGTGTTCGGGGACTCGTCGTTCTCCAGCGACCCCTCTGGCCCATCCGGGCACCTGCAGCCAAGCAACCGAAAGCATTCTCCCTACGTCTCCTTCGCGGCCTGAAGGTAATACAATCCATGCGAGGCTTCCGCGTGTAAAATACCGAGTTTGAAGGAAGCTGGTGTTACGACTATCCCCTTCCTGTGGAAACGTGAGCCAGGGGAGTTATTCGACAAGAGTTCATATGCCATTGGGTTAATCGGATGGAATAAAGGGGAAAAACTAGAAATACATTTATAATATTAAAAAAACCCCAAAAAGATCTGACATGCTAGACTTTTCGTCGGGGATGTCGTGGGGCGTCCCAGAAGTTACAGCTCCGTTCTTCAATTATGTCACACTACACGGGGTAAAGACGCCCGTTCGTCGTTCCCAACATTCATAATCGGACCCGACGCTGGAAATATGTTGGCGACGAAATAATCATGTCAAAATCGAGCTGAATTCTGGGCGCCCGGGTAGTACAGCGGTCTATTCCGTTGCCTACCAACACAGGGATCTTCGGTTCGAATCCCCGTGTTACCTCTGGCTTGGTCGGGCGTCTCTACAGACACAGTTGGCTGTGTCTGCGGCAGGGAAGCCGGATGTGGGTATGTGTCCTGGTCGCTGTACTAGCGCCCCCTCTGGTCGGACGGGGCGCCTGTTCAGGGGGAGGGGGAACTGGGGGGAATAGCGTTGTCCTTCCACGCGCTATGTCCCCCTGGTGAAACTCCTCACTGTCAGGTGAAAAGAAGCGGCTGGTAACGCCACATGTATGGGAAGAGGCATGTGGTAGTCTGCAGCCCTCCCCGGATCGGTAGAGGGGGTGGAGTAGCGACCGGGACGGTTCGAAAGAGTGGGGTAATTGGCCAGGTACATTTGGGGAGAAAGAAAAAAAATCGGAGTGAATTCTTGAAGTCTGCTCCCGGCATTAGTTAGACACACCACCTTATCTGAGACTCAAGATTATACATGTATAATAATAATAATAATAATAATAATTAATAATAATAAATTAAACTTATATAGCACTTGTCTAACACTCAAAGTCACTTTACAATAAATGGGGTGAAAAAATCCACTGATAAACAACACAGACATACAGGGGTGGATGGGAAGGGGGGCTACGAGAGGGAGAAGCGGCAGCCACACACGACGCCAGGAGTACTCTCCGACTTAGACAGATACAAAAGGGGAAGAAAAACAAACAGCATAAATGTTTAATATGTTTAATGTATAATAATATCAACAATAACAATAATGATATGTACCATGCTGTCACAAACTGAGATAAGAGGGACAAATTATTTTCTAAAGATAGAAGATGCATGGACTTCCCTACATGTCAGGTCAATTTTAGTTCTCAATTTTAGGACTCGTTTGCCGACATGATTGCCACTTGTTCAATCATATTATTATGGCAAACAGGGCCAGGACTGAGCAGTGGTAGAGAGAGAGGAGTGGCTGGTTGAGGTGGCATTTATATGATTAACCTCTCCCTATACACACTGTATGTGTGTTTCAATAAGCACAAACATATCTAGTCAAAATACACTGGGTCTAGAAAGGCTGAATGCTGGACTGGTGGGCTGAGCCCTGAGAGGACAGCCTTTTGTTAGAAGGGAACAGTGATATTGAACCGTGCATCTGACATTCGAGATTTGTTGTTAATTCTATTTGCCAATATATACACAGGGTTTGCCAGCATGCCTGTCTCAACAAGTCTGCCTGACATTAGCTCCAAGACTTGCCACAATGATAATCTTTGTTGTCAAGATTGTTTGTCAATACTTGCCTTGGCAACAGATATTTGCATGATTCAAGCCAATACATCGCTTCGGGGAATTCGAGAGAGAGAGACAGCGAGAGAGAGAGAGCGAGATTCTGTGAGCGATTTTCGGAAAAAAATTAGAAGCATGTTTTCTCATTGAGTGAGCCATCTCTGCAGTTCTCTACAGAGAGAAATAAAAGAGAGAAAGGGGGTTTGTACTTTCATCAATCTCATATCATGCAGTCCCAGCAGTCATCCAGGGAGAGAGGGATGCAGAGAGGGAGAGAGAGAGGGAGAGAGAAAGAAGGGTAACAGAGAAAAACATTGCACATCAGCGGAGTTACAATGGGATACCAGGCCTTGAATGAGGTGAATAAATTTAAAAAAAAATCTAAAACCCTCTCTCACAATTTCTCTGCTCAGTCCTTCACTACATCGTTATATACTTTCCTCTTTCCAATTGTGTCCCTCACTTGTCTTCTGTTCCCTCACAATTTTGTCCTCTCCTTCTTTCCTCTCGTTCTTTCTTCCTGGTTTTACCATCCCTGCCCTTCTCTCCATCTCCCCCCGTAATCCCCACTTTCATCTCTCTCCCTCTCTCCTTCCTCATCCTTCAGCCTTCTCTGATCCTTTCTCTCTGCCCTATTTACTGTCTTCTGACTTCCTCTCTCTACTCCCTCCTCGTCTCTTCTCTCTCTCTCTCTCTCTCTCCCTCTCTCTGCGGCATGGTTGTGCTGTATGGCACCCCATATATGCTATGAACCACTGACCAATAAGGCTTTACAAGACCCTACTGAGCATGAGGAGGCCTCTGATGTCTTGCTCTCAGTAGACTGTCAGCTCGTACACTAGATGGTATTGATAAGCCGAGAAGGGTCTAGGCTAGGCTGGGAAGCTATCGATCAATATTATTGAGCTGTGATCAATCAAAGCCGGGTCTACGCTGCAGACTGTCAAGCTGAAGTGGAGACTCTGTGTCTGAGTGGACGAGGAGCTGTGTGCCCCTTGATGGTCTCAATGTGTGTGTGTGTGTGTGTGTGTGTGTGTGTGTGTGTGTGTGTGTGTGTGTGTGTGTGTGTGTGTGTGTGTGTGTGTGTGTGTGACTCTGTGTGTGACTCTGTGTGTGGGAAAATAGCGAACTTGAGAGCCCTGACCGAGACCCTGCTCTCATTCCTCATGGTGACCCCCACACACAAACACACACACACACACACACACACACACACACACACACACACACACACACACACACACACACACACACACACACACACACACACACACACACACACACACACACCTTTGGATCTTAATACCAATCAACACCCTGTCTGCAAGAGCCTGACTGACCCCTCGGCCAGCCCATGCCATGACCCTAGACCTCCTCCTACACCCCATTCAACACCCTCGGTGTTGGGGCTTGACCCCACACCTCACACATCATGTCCTGGGGAAGAGAGAGAGAAAGAGAGCGAGAAAGGTATGTATGAGGTCAGAGGTCATTACCTTCGGTGGGTATAAAATTGAGAGGCCCTGGTTCCTCCGGGAATGCAGAACTGGTCATTCGGAGCAGCCAACACAGCAGGAAGAAGTAGGGTGGGGCTACTGTCGCCATGGCAACAAACCACCAACTCTGTGGATGAGAAAAAAATAGACAGGAAGGGAAAAAGAAAAAGGAGAGTAAGTTGTTGGTGGGATTTAGCCGTGCACACAGAGACACAGACGAATGTATTTAAAAAAAAAAAGAACAGTAAAAAACATATGTACATTAATAAACTCACTCAATTACTGATTGAATGACAGGCTGACTGTATTTCTAGAGCAGAGCGCTGTCTCTTTTTTTATTCCAACATCTCTCTCTCCCTCCTCTGGTCGTGATGAGAGGAGATATATAAAGCGCGACACAAAGAACAAGGGATTAAATCACCCCCTGAAGGAGAGGCATTCAGTCAGCTTTCAAACACAACCAGATCACTGTGGCACAACCCACATCAGACACCACACCGCCTATGAAGATCGGGACCTGGGATCGGTGGTGGTGGGGTGCTTAGAAGACAACAGGAATGCATCATGGAGAAAAATGAGGCAGGGGTGTGGGAGAAAAGAGAAGATCCGGTGTGTAGATGGATTGTAATGTAGTAGATATATATGGGGCATCTGGGTAGCGTAGCACTCTATTCCATTGCCTACCAACACGGGGATCGCCGGTTCGAATCCCCGTGTTACCTCCAGCTTGGTCGGGCGTCCCTACAGACACAAATGGCCATGTCTGTGGGGGGGGAGCCGGATGTGGGTATGTGTCCTAGTTGCTGCACTAGCGCCTCCTCTGGTCGGTTGGGGCGCCTGTTCAGAGGGTTGGGGGGATACTGGGGGGGAATAGCGTGACCTTCCCATGTGCTACCTCCCCCTGGCAAACCAGTCACTGTCAGGTGAAAAGAAGTGGCTGGTGACTCCACGTGTATTGGAGGAGGCATGTGGGAGTCTGCAGCCCTCCCTGGATTGGCAGAGGGGATGGAGCAGTGGCTGGGATGGCTTGGAAGAGGGGGTAATTTGTCCGGATACAATTGGGGAGAAAAATGGGGGCAAATTCCAATAAGAAAAGCAGTAGATATAGCAGGGGACGAGAGGATGGATGGGAGGGAGAGGGTCGCTAAGTCTACACATCCAGCATGTTACAGACTGACTGTGAAAGAGAGAGAGAGAGAGAGAGAGAGAGAGAGAGAGAGAGAGAGAGAGAGAGAGAGAGAGAGAGAGAGAGAGAGAGAGAGAGAGAGAGAGAGAGAGAGAAAGAAGAGTGGTTGTTTACTTAAATTAAATGTTTGCTGTCAACGCAGATCACCTCTCTGCCAGTGTGGCTAAACTATAGGCATTTTTCACCAGCCCATATCGAGGCTTACACGGGACTCGGATATGATTTGCAGGGAAATACAAACGATACTCAAATTAAGTTGCCCACCTCAGTCCATCTAGAACATTATAGCAGCTCTCGGGTTTGGAGGAGAAAACGCTTTGGGAAATTGCCTTTAGCCACGATCCCCAGAAGGCACCGGAGGACTGACTGGCTGCTACTTCAAACCGGTGTGCGAGTTGGCTGCCTGTATGCGGGGCAGATTTCCACATGGAGCCACCAAACACTTCAATCCTATTCGTTATTATCCGCACCTCTGTCTCAGATGCAATCAACTCGCTTCTCCTTCACTTACCATACTTGCCGGGATTGAAGTGTATTTTCAAAACCCCGTCCCGCCCTTTCCATTATGTTGTTACCTTGCGGCCATTTCCTCTACTAAGTAACTTGCTTTGAATATTTTTCAGAGAGGCCTCCAGTGTCTGCCAGCACAAACACAATGAATCACTTTGGCAGTTCTTTCAACACACAATTACAAATTCTCCCAATTTGAATACTCAAGGTTGTGTTTCTTTATGCAAAGGACCTACCATTTTACTATGGTTACAGATGTATGGTATGACGCAATGCAAATGCTGGCACTTTCCTACCCTTACGGTACCCAACTATGAGCATCTCTGATGTCTTCCTCACTTTCCTTGCCCCCCCCCCTCCCCTCTGGATGAGCAGATACAAACACCCATTGTGGAGTCCATCCCTGTAACGGAGCTGTGGACACAACCTTATCGGGACACATAATCTTTATGGGGCATTTCTCAAATTTCTCTCATTGACGTCAGATTTGGAGCGGGGTGACACCCAAACCACATGATTACAAGGGGGTGAATGAGAGAGAGTCACTGCAAAGGGACGCGAGGTCAGAGGGAGAGAGCAAGAGAGATGGAACGAGAGATGAGAGAAAAACAATGACAGACAGGGTGTGGGGGCAGAAAAGATAGAGAAGCTGAGAAGCGAAGGAGTCAGTAGATCCAATCTGAGATTGTATTGTTTCTGCTATTAATAATGTATGAATCAATGTCTGGCGGTACGCATTCGATTAGCATAATTAGCCACCAAGGGCTATAGGATTTCATAGGACAACCCCAATAAGTGGATACTAAAGCGTAGGGGCAGAATTTGCGTGTGTGCATGTGTGTGTGTGTGTGTGTGTATGCCTGAGTGGTTTCAAGCCAAAGTATCTCTGTAATTATGACAAATGGCTATAGTGAGGTCCAGTCAGAGAACAAGGGTCTCTGCATGGCACCAGCTGCACAGTGGCATAGTATTATCGCCGAACAAGGCGTATTGTATGTCACATATGCCATTCATCATTTGCAAGACATTGTTATCTTGAATGGTCAACCCATGGCTTCTATAGTATTTGGTTTCCAAACGGCTGTGGATAGCATTGAAGTTATATTGAAGCTGACGTGTGGTTCTAACTCCGTGGATGCTAAAAATGCTTGACTAATCTATAAGCATTTTTTTTCCTTATAAAGTTACTTTTTCTGTAGGCTTATTGCTTCCAGTCTCGCGGAAATCATTGTAGCAGATGAAAAATAGGAATTTTGAACACGGGCCAAGTAGCACTAGTTAGGTGCCATCACATTTTTATCGCCATTAACCCAGTTGCACAAACGGAAAATGAGTCACCATAAGCAATTGGGCAGGTAACGTTTCCAGCCTTGCAGATTTTACAGCATTCCCTTCAATATCCCATCCACAACTACAGTTATAATTTGCTCTGCCATTAACAAAGCGGCGCTGTATTCACTCCCATGCACCAAACTACTCGAGCAAGCTTCACATGGACCTGTTAATTTGTCCATTTCCACAGCTCTACATCAATTTAATTATAATTGTTTAAGCAGGTAATTTCCTAAACAAAGTCATTAGGACATCATTTAGCTGACAAAATGGGGACGGAGTTCGGGGAGGAAGGGAGCCTTGGCTCCCTGGACCCCATTGGTGCCTCTGAATGACCACTGCCGCAGCCAGGCCCTGATAACTTAGATAACAAATCACTGGAGCGATCAATGATGTCTGGTGTCTTTAGTAAAGCCCTAATGAAGACTGATACTGCTCTGAGACGTGGGTGAGGGAGGGGGTGGGGGGTGGTGACAACATAGTCTTGGTGGAGGCGAAAAAACCTTGATGGTTTGATGGTGAAGGAGATTTATTCTTGCAACATGGGATCACCGTCTACCTTTAGCAAGCAGAGTGACCCTGTACTTCAAGGGCCGCAATGCTTAGCATGCACCAGCTAATCATTAAAACCAAGATGAAAATACACTCTGAAATTTCAACTGCTTTTATCATCTCTCTCTCTCTCTCTAGTTTGCTCTCTCTCTCTCTCTCTCTCTCTCTCTCTCTCTCTCTCTCTCTCTCTCTACCTTTTCCCTTCATTATTTGTCGATGCACCAGTTGCTTTCTCTCCCCTCCCCTGCCCTGCCTTGCTCTATCGATCCCAGCCTTCAACCTTGCTGTGTGATGTGAACGTGGGAGAAGCGCCTCCGCTGCACAGCTGTGAGATACTTACTCAGAAAATTGGACTACTGGTTGAAAGGAAACCAAGATCAAGATCACGATTGTCCCAGATTATGAAATGGAGCAGCATTAATGGGGACACTATGGCAGTTGAGCTATGTGTGATTGAAATATTAAACAAACTGGTTGGGAGGTACGCAGAGGTATCAGTCACGATAAATCACCACGATACCCCAGCCGGCAATCTCCTTTGTCATAATCCTTATTCACATGGGCGACTAAAAAAAAAACTTAAAAAAACCCCTTAAAAACTAAGGTACAAGTATGGAGTACGTTTTGACAATTTCATTTTCCAGTTAAATCCCTTTCTCACTGTTTTGCTTCAAAATGTCTTTTTTCCAGTGACAAACATAATGTTCACTACAGCATCAATGTTTATGATTCAAATATTGGATTATGTACGAGAGAAGCTCCGTGTGGTTGTTCAGTAGTTAAGTTGTGTTGTAATTACAAAGATGTTTACACAGATCTCTTGAGCGATACATTTAACCCCCCCCTTTTCTCCCCAATTGTATTTGGCACATTTCCCTATTTTCCGACCCATCACGGTCGCTGCTCCACCCCCTCTGCCGATCTGGGGAGAGCTGCAGATTACCACGTGCCTCCTCCGATACCGGACTCGCCAGCCGCTTCCTTTCACCTGACAGTGAGGAGTTTCACCAGGGGGATGTAGTGCATGGGAGGATCACGCTATTCCCCCTAGTTCTCCCCACCCGCCCCTGCTCCCGCCCCCGAACAGGCGCCCCGACCGACCGACCGACCAGAGGAGGCACTAGTGCAGCAGCCAGGCCACATACCCACATCCGGCTTCCCTCCCGCAGACACGGTCAATTGTGTCTGTAGGGATGCCTGACCAAGCCAGGGGTAACACTGGGATTCGAACCGGCGATCCCCGTGTTGGTAGGTAACAGACTAGACTGCTACGCTACCCAGACGCCCTAGATACATTTAATTATGAGATCAAAAGACAGAGGGACAGACGGATGGACAGAAAGACAGATAGATCTTTGACTGCCACTATTATAATTATTAATATTTTTCATAGTAGTAATATTCAATTCAATTCAATTCAGTTTATTGTCATTAAAAACAATGTGCAGGCACATGTTAAACAGATACTTGTAGTATCTGTTATTAGAACATTTAAAACGGCTGTATGGGGTGTCCGGGTGGCGTGGCGGTCTATTCCATTGCCTACCAACACAGGGATCACCGGTTCGAATCCCCATATTGCCTCCAGCTTGGCCAGGCGTCCCTACAGACACAATTGGCCGTGTCTGTGGGTGGGAAGCCAGATGTGGGTATGTGTCCTGGTCGCTGCACTAGTGCCTCCTCTGGCCGGTCAGGATGCCTGTTTAGGGAGGAGGGGGGGGAAGGGGGGGGATAGCGTGATCCTCCCATGTGCTACGTCCCCCTGGTGAAACTCCTCCTCACTGTCAGGTGAAAAGAAGCAGCTGGCGACTCCACATGTATCGGAGGAGGCATGTGGTAGTCTGCAGCCCTCCCCGGATCGGCAGAGGAATAGAGACTGGGACAACTCGGAAGAGTGAGGTAATTGGCAAAGTACAATTGGGGAGAAAAGGGGGGGAAATCCACAAAAAAAGAATAAAAAACGGGCTGTATGAAGGACTGCACCACTGATAGTGACACACACACACATCATTGGAGAGAGCACCTCGCTGCTTGGAGTTGGCTCATTGTTTGGTACATGACCCCATAACACTGTGCTAGTTCATGGAAAAAGAAATTGAGCCGCTGCTGTAGGGCTTTATGACTGTTCCATTGTCTTTTTTGTGTGGACTAAACGATAGCCCACACATCTCTCAGGGACAGACCCAACTGTCGCATGTGGGAGAGTAAAGAGGATGCTTTGTGGAGAGCATGGAGTCAATGGCAGGTGACAGGTGAGTCTGAGGCTGCGCGGCATGCTGTCAGCCAGCAGTATTAGCAGATGCAGCACACAAGTCACACTGAGGAGGAAATGAGAAGTTGGAAAGGAATGCAATGGGGGGGGGGGGGGACAACAAGATACGGTGAGCGAAGAGAAAGACCAAAAGAAAAAATCGAGGGAAATAAGGGAGGTGGAAGCAGACAACAGGCATTTCAGCAAAGAGGGGGAGTCTGACTGGATAGGCAGGGAGTGATGCCAAAGAATGTACGGAATGAAACAGAGAGAGATAGAGAGGGCAAGAGAGAGCCAGAGAACGAGAGTAAGCGAGAGAGAGGGAGACAGAGAGAGAGAGAGATAAGAAATCCAGGACAACACCCTGAATCTGCTCCACTGACCCTGAACATGTTACTTCCTCTTTCCTACATGCAAGTATGCATACACACACACACACACACACACACACACACACACACACACACACACAAATGTACTCTCTCCCTCTCTCTCTCTCTCCCTCTCTCTCTCACACACACACACATGCATACACAGCTCCCTGGAGTATTTTGACTGTCCGATTAAATTCAACCCCCCCCCCCCCCCACTCCGTCTTCCTCTCTCTTTCGCTCTTTCTTAATTTTTCTCGCTCTCTCTGTTGGCTAATGTAAAAATGATGTAGGAATTCCCATTCCCTCAAGTGAAACAAGACTTAATTTCTTTCTTTTTGCCCGGGACCTCAGTGACCTAAGGTCTGTTTACTGGATACACGTATCGCCATGAAATCCTGGAACCTCAATAACATTCCAGACATCCAGAGAGAGAGAGAGAGACAGACAGACAGACAGACAGACAGACAGACAGACAGACAGACAGACAGACAGACAGACAGAGGCAGACAGACAGACAGACAGACAGACAGACAGACAGACAGACAGACAGACAGACAGACAGACAGAGGCAGACAGAGAGAGAGAGAGACAGAGACAGAGAGAGAGACAGAGATAGAGAGACAGAGCGAAAAGAGAGGGGGGGCGCGGGGGAGTGATGATACAGTACATGAAAAATGAAGAGAGACCTTGCAGCATGTGGAACATTGGTTTTCCATGAAAAACACTTTGACTTCATTCAGCAGGAATTAGATTTACTATTTAAAGCACAGCAAAGTCTTTCACAACACTCTCCATTATCAGCAGCCGACCAGGGGAACGTCTCTGCTGCGAGCCTCATCAGCTAGCACCTCCCTCAGATGGGACCACTCGTCTAATGGATATGCAATTTCAGGGGATCTTAAAAGTCTGCGCTAGAATAAGATAATCTGTGATTCTTACTCTCGGCATCAAACGCGCTCCCATTACAAGTGCGAGGTAACATGACTACGGAGCGCCAGTTGACAGAGAAGTAATGTAATACGTGTAATAGCGTAACGTTGATGAATGGCGATCTCGCAGCATTGCTGGAGCTCTCCGCAGACTACAGTCACTGTCATTAACCTTCTCGTTCCTCAAAATTACATCTGGTGAACCACCACGAGAGAGAGGGAGAGAGAGAGAGCGAGAGGAGGGGTATGGGCTCGCCGAGAGGAGCAAGCGCAAAAGATTGTACACCATCGTCTTGACAGCGGCTGGATGGGCTGGCAGGTTAATTATATGTCTTTGCTTCGGAGAACGGGGGCTGAGATGTTGAAACGTTGCGAATAAATCTTGTATTACCCTTCGTCTCTAGGCCTTTTTTTTTTCCCTCTCCCCTTTACCCTCCCAAGTCCTTCTCGTTCCCTCCATTTTGTGGTTATATGCAGCCAGCCTTTGCTTCCCTGGGGCCGGAGAAGTTATGTGACCATTTAAGTCTTTAAAAAGGGGGGGAACGCATGGGAGAGGGAGAAACATCATGCCACATCACAACACTGCAGATAGCCATGACCTCTGGCCTACAACCAGTTTACAGCCGTCATTAGCGGGGCAGGGGATCGGTCGAGCCAAGGCCATAAATCACAATCAGACCGGCCGTGGAGGGAGGAACCGACCTACGCTGCAGTAAAACAAGAAAAGAAAACACACCCCGAGACTGACAGCAGACTGAAACCAACCCCATCCATCAATGGTTGCAGGACCTATAAAGTCAGCGGAGGAAAACACACCAAGCGATAATCTCCACCATAGTTGTAAATAATAGAAACCTGCCCAATGGCACCAGGAGGTTATACAGCATCATTATTCTCCTAAAATTTCCTCGGGGCCATATATTCATGTATTATCTACCACTCAATAACCGAATTTGTTCCCATCCGGACACCCTTTTGCCCCGTTTAGCCCGTGTATCAGGAGGTGATGTGGGTTTATTGTAGTAGCATCAAGAGCCTTAGTCGTGGAGCTTGCAGAGATATGGGGGAAGGAGGGTAGGCGGTGGAGGATGGCGGAGAGCGTGAGGGGTGTGTGTGTGTGTGTGTGTGTGTGTGAAAGGGCAGCTTGAAGCCGTCTGCCTGGGCAATTCTTCTGTTCGTTTCGGAGGAGAAAGGAGATGTCAGGAGCAAAGGAAAGGGAAGGGAGGCAAACATGGGGAGGGCTGCATACATTTTGGCTTTCAGAATGACATCTCTGAATACTAATGGTGTTAACCTGCTCTTCCTCCATTTTCTTCCTCCTCCTTCTCCTCGCTGCACAATGCATGCAATTCTGCCAACTTAAGTATTGCTTGCTAACTTCGAGAGACTGATGGTAAAAGAACATGTGCACAAAATTCACTGTAGGGAAAAGTTAGGTTTTTTTTTTTAATTCCCCTTTTTCTCCGTCCCGGTCGCTGCTCCACCCCCTCTGCCAATCCGGGGAGGGCTGCAGACTACCACATGCCACCTCCAATACATGTGGAGTCGCCAGCCGCTTCTTTTCACCTGACAGTGAAGAGTTTCACCAGGGGGACGTAGCGTGTGGGAGGATCACGATACCAGTCTCCCCCGAACAGGCACCCCGACCGACCAGAGGAGGCGCTAGTGCAGCGACCAGGACACATACCCACATCCGGCTTCCCACCCGCAGACACGGCCAATTGTGTCTGTAGGGACGCCCGACCAAGCTGGAGGTAACAGGGGGATTCGAACTGGCAATCCCCGTTTTGATAGGTAACAGAATAGACCGCTACGCTACCCAGATGCTCCAGGGAAAGGTTCGTTGCCACATGTGTTGTTTTATGGAATAATTCCCCCTTGATGAGCATCCACTTATGATGACACAACAAGTTGTTTTCTCATCCTTTGAGATGGCAAATTTTATAGGGAAATCATCTTGTCAGCTGTCCTGCTGTGCTCAGCCCTGTCACGAATGGCCTCCAAAAGCAATCTTCTCTGAGATTCAGACAGACAAACAGGCAGGTTATTATGTCACCGAGGAGGACTAACAGATTCACACCTGAGCTGACAGGGAGATTGGAGAGTGCACCTGAAGATCCCTAACCTTTTTATATCCATCCGTCTATCCATCCATCCATTATTCAAGCTGCTTATCCCAATCGGGGTCACGGGGATGCTGGAGCCTATCCCAGCAGTCATTGGGCAGCAGGTTGGGAGACACCCTGGACAGGCCGCCAGTCCAACACAAGGCTGACACATTCACACCTAAGGGCAATTTAGTATGGCTGATTCACCTGATCTACATGTCTTTAGACTGTGGGAGGAAGCCGGAGCACCCGGAGGAAACCCACGCAGACACGGGGAGAACATGCAAACTCCACACAGAGGACGACCCCCAAGGTTGGACTACCCAGGGGTTCAAACCCAGGACCTTCTTGCTGTGAGGCGACCGCGCTAACGACTGCGCCACCATGCCGCCCACCTTTTCACATCACATACCGTAAATCACATGGGCATACACACATACACACCCTGTGCATGGGTATGCATGGGCAATACAAACGTACAAACCCATATCTGAGCATGCACAAACACAACACACATACACCTGCACGTATGCACGCACACACAAAATAGTGCTGCATATCTCAGTGTCCTAGACATATTTATCAAGCAGATCACTCATCCATCTGCTCTCTGTGCATCTCTCCACCCTCTCTCTACCCACTCTACCAAGTCCCCTCACCCCCTCATTCCCTCCAACTCTGTTTCTCTCTCCACAAATCAGCCACCTGCTCATCCAATTTGGCCCGATAAATTCCAACTGTATCTATTTCAATAAGAGTTCATGCACTGCAGAGTTGCCAAACTCTGCGTTCCTTTTGAGGCTTTATCTGTCTGGCTTTGAATGCCTCGTCTCATGGTGGTGCACACAACCACCCACACATGCACACCTCTGCATCAGACAGACACACTGCGGCATCAATCAAGCAGGCTTTAATTGAGAAACTTTGTGCTCAAAGGCACCATGAACAAAAAGCTAAACGTCTAAACGTGTACTTGGGTGCAAATCCCCCCCCCTCCCAAAAATGCATGCACACAAGTGCATGCACATGCGGACACGGGTACATGGTGCAAATTAACGTTAATATACAAAGATATATGCAGGTTTGTGTACACACACACACACACACACACACACACACACACACACACACACACACACACACACACACACACACTGTGTTGCATGCCTGGCTTTGTGGCAAGTTTGATTCCTCCCACCAAGTCTGAGAGGCATGTTAATCAGTGCAGCAGGCTGCCAGCTCAGCCATACACATCTTTATCACTCTCCCTCTCTCTCTTTCTCTCGCTCTCTCTTTTTCCCTCCGCCTCTATCTCCCACACAGCTCTGATCTTTCTTTATTCTTGTCAAAACCTTTTCTCTACCTTCACCTTGTTGTATTTATCTCACATTTCTCTCTTTTCTCCTCCTGTCCCCTCTCCAGCTCTCATCTTCCTGTCAGCACATCTTGTCTTTTTCCCTTCCCTCCTCAGTTAAAATTCATTCTCCTCGGTGTCAGGGTGATGGGATTTGGCATGCTATGGATTGTAGTTTATTTAATAGGGCTTGGGGGTGAAAGCATCCCGCTCCGTTTCCTTTCAACTACCGGTCTGACATTTCGATGCCCTCTTCGTTCCCCACCTCCCCGTCCTCTCCTCTCTGCTCCAAGGCTGCGGGATCTGTTTATACCCACGTTAATGCGAACTGGGTTCTGGTGTGTAAATCAGGGTGGGAGGCTGTGGGATGCTGGATGAATTTCACAGGACTGGGGTTGTTTTAGAACCAAATCAGTTGGCCTTCGATTCTGAAGGGTAGAGAGAAAAGACGAGCGAGGGTTGGAAGGATGATATGGGGTGGCAACAGTGCAGAAATATACAAGTGCAGAGATTCAACCGAGGTTTCACAGAGCCTGTTGCTAAGGTTATCACTCCCTAAGCATAAAGCTAGTCATGACTGTGTGCGTGTGTGTGTGCATGTATGTGTGCACGTGTGTGTGCGCGTGGTGGAGGTCAGCCAATCACAGAGAGCATCGACAATGTTCGCACAGATGAGGAAAAGCAAGGAGAATGAAATTTGTGTGTGTGGGTGGGGGTGGGTGGGGGGGGTCAAGAAAGATGGAAGAGGCAAAAGAAGACAAAATGTAGTGTGTGGAGAATCTAGCCACAACAGAAACAAAAGCATGTGCGTTCAATAGTAGCACCATGCCAACATATGGGCAGAGTACAGCACGACCGAAGCCCTCTAGGCTCTAAAACAAACAATGGCGCGAGGCTCAGAGACGGTTTAAAAGAGATGTTGCTTCCCTGACCTGAATGACCCCGGCAGGCGTGTCATGGTTGACGGGCTCTTTTTTCTTTATCTTACTCCCGAGCGCTCTTGGGCTGTGTTTCAATCCATCCCCTCATACTTAAAAATAAATGGATTCACATGACACACTTCGGGGATAACATCTCAATGGGGGTTTGTGTGCTCAGTCACCCAGTAACCTCCATTTCCTATTTTGCATAAGAGGCTTTGCTCAAGCCTCCTCGCTGGTCTACAGTTATTTGACAGTGTTGTTTATTACCTGGCTTTTCATGGCTGCAGATCAAATCAATAAATGCCATTTCCTCCACCACCACCCCACCCCCCGGAAACGCCCTGCCCCATGCTCCAGCTGTCAAGTCAACTCAATCTAAACCAGAAGAAAAAAAGAGGATGCTCGTTCACGAGAGAAACATGTCTGAGAGGGCTGAGGTCAGAGCTGCAGAAATGAGGACGGTGCTTGTTGCTGCAGCTCAGGTACAGACAGCTCAGGGTCTGATCACAAAAAAAGAAAATCAATAGCCGCCTTCATGAACAACTAGCACATCTACATAAGGGTTCATTGTTGTGCACTTACCACCGTTACGTAAAATCAACAAGTAAAGCACAAGTAGACATTGTAAATGCTGGAATATGGTACGTACTGGGGAGACCATGGGAACAGTCACGACGTCAGTGGGAAGAAACACACCGTGCGTCTCACTTGTGTCGTAATGACCCACATTGCAAAAAACAAGTGGGCCGCGACTAGTTCCATCGACCCCCCTTTTCATCTGCCAATCAAAGTACCGGTCTGGTACATGAATTCACCGTGCTGCCTCTACTATCCTGGATCTGCAGCAAAATACAGTAGTTGTCGTCTAAATAATGGGGTAAGTGTCTGGCTCATTGATTGGTGTTCCTCTGGTCTTTTTGAAACAACAAGCTTGTGTGGTGGAGCCAAACAGACATGAGACTCCCCCCCTGCTGCTGCTGTTGACAGAGGCTGCTATTTAAGAACACTGAAAGAGAGCAAATATCCAGGCACTGGAGAAAATACACACTGCAAGTTTTGCTATTATTATTTTTTTTTTAATTGTCTTACATATACACTCAAACATACTGGAATGGTTAAATAAACGTTCTGGTATGAAACCCGCCTGCAAAAAAAAAAAGACAGGAAGCAAATTCTTTAGGGAAAGGACCCACCAATGAGCTTCGAGTAGTAAAAAGGTGATAACAGCGTAGTTTATGGTGTGGGGTGATTTTGTACACGGTTCCAAATCTCTGCCCAGGAGTCCTGGTAAGCTATGCAAACAAACTAAGACTGCATGAAAAAAGAGAACAATTTAAGAAGTGCTATAAAGATTTTGGCCCACGTGCAAGTGGAGGAGCATGTACAACGCCAGTTACGATTAAAGCTGTGATCTAGGCCTGGTATACGGGATTGATCCACCAACAACAGCCTGGTTGGTGGTTTATCGACGGATCTCCAGGGCTCGGCTGCAACAGAGATGCCCTGGGGCCACCTCCACACCAATGGGCCTCCTCTCAGCCTTTGTTATGCCCCCCGCTCTCTGCAAGCGTGGGAGACATATTACCTCGTCCTTCAATATCACCTCACCAAGGCCGCTCGTATATGTCTCATCCTCCAGCCAGGTGAATTTTGATGATTAAGGAAACGTCAGAACAGAGACACAAATTCAAATCCACTTTTTGGATCGCCGTGTCTAAATGTGACTTGTAACATTAATAAAACGTTCAAATTGGGGCGCCTGGGTAGCATAGCGATCTATTCCGTTGCCTACCACCACAGGGCTCGCCGGTTCGAATCCCCGTGTTGCCTCCGGCTTAGTCGGGCGTCCCTACAGACACAATTGGCTGTGTCTGTGGGTGGGAAGCCAGATGTGGGTATGTGTCCTGGTCGCTGCACTAACGCCTCCTCTGGTCAGTCAGGTCACCTGTTTGGGGGGGGGCGGGGGGAATAGCGTGATCCTCCCACGCGCTACGTCCCCCTGGTGAAACTCCTCGCTGTCGGGTGAAAAGAAGCGGATGGTGACTCCACATGTATCGGAGGAGGCATGTGGTAGTCTGCAGCCCTCCCTCGATTGGCAGAGGGGGTGGAAAAGTGACCGGGACTTCTCAGAAGAGTGGTGTAATTGGCCGGATACAATTGGGGAGAAAAAATGGGGAAAAATCCATCCATCCATCCATTATCCAAGCCACTTATCCTGCTCTTAGGGTCGCGGTGATGCTGGAGCCTATCCCAGCAGTCATTGGTCGGCAGATACACCCTGGACAAGCCGGCAGGCCATCACAAGGGGAAAAATCCCCCCCCCCAAAAAAAACAAACGTTCAAATTATGCCTTTTTATAGCTCTTTTCTTAACCTAGAGAGATTGTCTGATCTAAAGTGTCCATTTAAAGGCTCACTAAGTTGTTATCAATGCCGTATAGCATGGTGATGTCACGCTGGCATTCCCAGCATGCTGCTACAACTCTTAACATAAGCAGCGCTAATAGCAGAAACAGGCAAAATGAAGCCACAGCTCTGTTTACACAGGATTTAGACCCTATTTTGCCAGACATTCCCCATCTGCAGCCAGCCTCTCTGGGGAGACCCCATGTACAACTGACGAACGGCTGTCAAGCCTGGAAAGTTTTATCGGAACGAGAGATATTCATCTAAGAGTTGAGGATAGGGGATAAAGAGAAACAGAGAGGGGGGAAAGAGAACAGAAAAAGAAAGGGAGGGGGAGAGGGACAGAGAAAGAGAAAGAGGGAGAGGGCATAAATGAAATTTAGAGTCGGAGCAAGATAACATTTGAAGATAGAATTGAAAATGGAGGGTTGGATGGAAACGGCTGGAGACAAATGGAAAGATAGTGGAAGGCAGCCTCCCCCAGCGGTGTGGTAATGTTGTGCTCCCTTGCTGAAACAATTCTGCTCATGACAAGATAAGGACAGCCATCACAACCTGAGCCTCCATCTTTACTCATCCCGTGCGGCTGCTGGATGACACTGCCAAAATTCTTCTCCTCCGCCCGCTGCCGCTACTGTCTAATGAAACACACACACACATCTGCTGAGACCCAATTGATTACTCATACCAGTGATACTGAATGGACTTTAAATACCTTTGAAAGGGGACAGACACTGTCCATCGACTGGCATGCTCCAATCCTTTCGTCTTATCACGTTTAACCACAGTTGTCTCCGATCTTTTTGACTGGGAGTGGCAGCTGGTATGCAATAAAACTTCAAGTTTAGTTTATTACTTCTTCGATTCTGGCACCCCAAAACACAGCATGAACACATGCTAACGTTAGCTAGATGACGTACGCTTGCCCGAGGACGCGATTCGTATTTAACGTTACCGCCTCTAGCTTTGTTTTGCCTCCAGCTGACGTAATCATTACGTAGGCTCTAAAAGGGTCAATAGGTCAGCGTCAGGAACACGTCTTTCAGCGTCAGTCAGGGGTGTCAAACTAGACGGAAAATGCAAAAAAAAATTCTGACACGCTAGACTTGTCGAGTCGGAGGAGTGGGGCGTCTGATACTGGTCTTGGATTATGCCACACTACGAGAGCGTTTGTCGTTCCCCACGTTCATATTCGGGCCCGACACTGAACGATGGTCGGCAGCGACGCAATTGGGTCAAAATCGGCGTGAGTTCATGTAGTTTGAGCCGGGTATAAAGGGTCCGACCCGTTAGTCAACCAGCTAGCGAGTCTAGTCATTCATGGTCGTTACACTCTCACCACACACACCAACCCAGAGACAAGCCGACATGCAGGCCGGCGTGGAGAAGAGAAGAAAACTCTGTTTAATGTATCTGCTCTCATATCTGCGATGAGATTTGAAAATGGCTGCACAGTGCCCACAACCACGCAGACATGGTTAGAACAAGGTACGCTGTGACGAATGTGTTGAACAGATAAAGGAAGTACAGGAATGTATGGGTAGATGGATGGATGGCTAGATGGGTGGATGGATGAAAAGAATGAGTTTGCACTTAATGCTTAATTCAACCAATGATATATGCATCTATTAACCCCTGCGACCTTCCAATGTTCCTTTTTTATTCTCTTTCCTCGCCACTGATCCCCGTACTTCTCTCCCTTTACTAATGCCTCCATTTCTCTCTCCTCCACTTCTCTCCTGTTCTTGTTAAATCAAGCCTTACTGTGTTCCTCATTTCAAATGGGCCAAATGGGCGCTATGGCAACAAGACATTTACTCCGTCAGAGTCTCGGTTAACATGAGAATCAATGTGTGTGTGTGTGTCTGCTGCATGTGTATGCATGCCTGTCTGTCTGTCTTTATAAAACATTCATGTTCTCCCATATCATAGAATCAATGGTATAAATAAAGGATCATTTAGAAAAACTTTAAACGTATCGTGGTTAAAAATAATGAAACACTTTTCCCCCCTTTTCATCATGATAGCCACATTCAAAATATATTGTAATGCCCACGGATGAATTGACTCACTAGGCCTTGATTAATGGGTCGGGCTCGTTAGTCGACTGGTTAACGTAGTCGCACGTGGTGTGGGCCCAGATAGCATCACTTTCATCCGGCCCACATACCGCGTGGAATGTTGGCACTTGGGCGGTCTGCTCCTGTTTGCCAGATCTGGGCCAGAACCAAGCCATAGCAATGCCGCGTGTGCCACATATTTGCCAAAGGTGGCCCATATTTGTTTTGTGATATTTTGGCCATATTCACCATTTACCACACGGGCCACTTCAGGGTCACATCCAGATTACATGTTGCTGAGAGCACCGCATCTTTGCCAAAAAAGGCCTACATTTGATTTGGCATATTTGGGCCATATTTGCTATTATACATGTGGGCCACTTCAGGCTCACATCCATCTTCTCAGGGCCAGAAGAAGGCCATCAGTGCCACATCATTGCCTGAAGTGGCCCACATCTGGATGCTATTTGGGTGAGACCTGGGTTCGCACCCCGGCTGCCCCCTTGAATTCACTACATTGGCATCAGAAGTGGGATGGTGAGACCATGAGGCCATCGGAAGTGCATGCGCTGAGAGGCATCAGGGAGCTGGTATGCTGAAGCACAGGGATGCACTTCCTGAAGGAGGGGGGCAGTGTAACGATAATGAATGAGTAGACTCGCTAGCCCTTGGCTAACGGGTCGGACCCTTTAGCCGACTGGTTAACGTAGTCGCCTGTGGTGCAGGAGACCCGGGTTCGCGTCCTGGCTGTGGCAGTTCCCGGCTGCCTCCTGAATGAGCTACAATATGATAGTATTTCTTGGAGTGGTTTTACAATAAAACATACATTGAGAAATGACAACCCAGAAAATATCATTGACAATAGGCTGTGTATCAAGTCTCTCTCTGTCTATTCGTCCCTCATCAGATCCCGCTCTGATGCCTCCATACCATGCAGTGTTGTCTGGCCAGTCCAGGCGGGCTGATCTCTGCTTCAGGCCTTGTTTTCACTGAGAACGCTGCACCCGTTCCCAAAGTACTGCTACTGCTAATGATAGCCAACCTCCTTCACAAAAGTTTAGCACCCTCATTACACATGAAAACCTATTCGAGAGGTTGGGAAAATAAACATAGCCTTTCTCTTAGGGCACGAAAAATCCTGCAGTGAGAATATTTTGATTTTTTTTAGATTACTAGTTTTTGCTGTCTTAAAGGGAACAAAGTTCAGAGGAGCGAGCACCTATGCAGGCTCCAGAACGCTGAGAGAAACCAGGAAGCTAGCAAAGCCGGCCTTGGTTGAAGTTGCGTTTTACTGAAGCAGCTATAGTTGAATTGTTGAGTTGAGCACCGCCTCCCCGAGCAAAAGAAAAAAAAAGGAATCGCCCCTCCCTCATCCACAAGCCAGGATGAGTGAAACACTTTGAAGGGGAGTTGAAGTTGAATAATGAGGACACCACAGCATAACATGGCGAAATGCAACTCAAGACGGTGCCAAGGCAGTGGAGGCAGAGGCCCTCTGAGGCTGGAGATGTGCCGTTGTGCAACACGAAGAGATGTGATTGGTTTTATCTTCCAGCGGTGTTCATGTGTAGCCGCTGCTACATATGTCAAATTGGCCAGATTTTGGGATTCATGTCCTATTTGCAAGTTTTCTTCCAGGCAGTGGGGATAGGGTGTGTCCCAGCAGAGCGCCTGACATTGTTTTCAGTCATCATAGAAGGGGGGGGGGGGGATAGGGTGTGTCCCTGCGGAGCGCCTGACATTGTTTTCAGTCATCAGGGAAGGGGGATGGACGGGGGGGGGGGGTAAGCGAGGTAAGGAGACAGGTTAACGCTATGGGGAAAGACTTTGATATTTTTTTCAGCACTGACTTTGATTTTGTTGATCTCAAAGGCAGAAAACAGTACAAAAAGTACAAAGACAGCTTGTTGAGATGGAGGGTGGGGGTGGGGGGGCAGAGAGAGACGGCTGGTACAGAACCACTGAGGAACCACTTGAAGCTCGAACCAGAAATCTGAGGGACTGTTAGAAACTCCTTATCAGGTTTCTTATTTATGAACCAAATACCTTAAGACGCTATTTGGGACTCCTTACAGCATGATTTAGTAAGCCAAAGCCAAGTGTTTGGTACTGCAGAGCAGCTTTCTATCTTTCAAGCACGTATGCTCCACCCTAAGCCTAAATTGCTTGTAAGGCTGTAGGAATAGGATGAATTACAGGCCAAGGCTTATGGGGCACTTTCAATTCTCTCCTCACACTCTGCCATGGGAATTTTTACACCGGGTGTGTGTGTGTATGTGTGTGTCAGAGGAGGCAATTCTATTGAGGAAAGGGGGAGGGGGGCATCCTATTTAAAATTTCAGAGAAAAATAAACTTCAAAGAGAAAAATAAATATAAGTATATTTAACAGACTAAAATACAGATATTACTATTTCAACAGTTCGAAAATCATCTCCCCGTGTCGAAAAAGAAAGCACCCCCCTACCGTAATTGAAATTACTGTACAGAGGTCCGACCTCCCCAAGATCCATCCATCCATCCATTATCCAAGCCGCTTATCCCAATAGGGGTCGAGGGATGCTGGAGCCTATCCCAATGTAAACGCCACACAGAGGACGACCCCCAAGGCTGGACAACCCCGGGGTGTCCATTGTAAACGGTTACACCAGCGGCTTGTGAATCCTGGCTTTTAACATGGGGGTGAATGGCAGTAAGGGAGAACAATCACATTTTGCAGACTCTTTTATCCAAAGTGACATACATCTGATAGGTAGTTGGCTTGCCTAGTACTAGGAGTCTAAGCCATGGACTCTTACTGAGGAGTTGTCACAGCCGGGGTTTGAACCTCCGATCTCCCGCGGGAAAGCCGGCGTTCTTACCTACTGAGCTATCCAGCTGCCATAAAGGAGGACGAACCTTTCTTTGGGCGGCTCTAGTCAGAGGCTCTGAATTTAGGGCCTAACGTCAGTGAACCAATACCCAATCAGAGTTTTGAGGGAGGGGTATCAATGATATGCAAGAATCCTGTCTTGTCTTATCTGTTATTGGCCAAAACATGTAAAATTATGCTCCAACGAAGGACAACCACCCTGACCAATCAGCAACCAGAACATAACATTGTGTTGGTCCAATGATAATTTCCAAATTTAAAGTGAAAGTAGACAACTTTTTTTGCCATAGCTTATCATTGTGAAGTAAATGTTGATTGTACAGTGTAATGGCTATATATATATATAATGACACCAGCGACGTTTAGATTGGTTCTCTATAAAACAACGCTTTCACTATGCACCAGTCTGCCACCGGGCACGATTTTGCCCAGCAAATCAATTTACGGCACAAGAAGTGCGTCAACCACCCAGTGGCGAGCTAGATAATGGTACGGCGGAACATTCTATAAAGAATGAGAAAAAAAAGTGACACGGTGGAACAAGCAATTAACTGTGGAAACTCTACCCGACAGAAGAAAAAGAACCCAGCTGACGGAGGAGGCGAAGAGGGAGAATGATAGAAGACGAGATAAAACAAGGGTGAACTTTGGACGGGGATTCGTTCACTCGATGGAGCAAGCTCCGGGCCTTGAGAGGGTTCAATTTGTATTCTTTGTACTGGATCAGTAAGTAACACAAACTGCCTACTTATTAATACTTCCAGATGTTTTACTCTGCCTTTATTATAGCAATGAGATCGGGGTTTCTAGTTCAAATTGGGATTCTTACGGTTGTTCCTTCCTTTGGAAGGTAGCCAGGCTGCTAATAAACAGCTAGCGATCCGGTTGTCTTTGTGACAGCGGCGCAAAGCGACAGATTCATACAGTCGCATATTAGAAAAGAATTAATAACGTGCAAATTGCAAACCACTTTTAAACGCATCACTAAAATATTACATTTTATTTAGGCCTTTTCGACGGAGTCCAATTTTCCTTTTTTTTTTCAGAGTGACAGCAGCAGTCTACCTCCTGACCAACAAGAGTCAAAGAAACGGTGAGTATTCATAGCTCACTTTAGTCCCCCCCCCTGGTGCTTTTTCAAATCACTGTTAAACTGCTAAAGCTTGACTGTTGTTGACATTTTACTGACTAGACGTCTTCTGATTTTACAAGATCCAAAGAACACAGCCAGCCTTTACTTCTCTCTTGCTGCTGGAAGACTGGATGCAACAACAGGCCTCATTACAGATTACAGGTTTTCAGGGTTTTTGTAGAATTAATTAAAATAAATAGGCATAAATAAAAAGAAAATATGAGTAAAAATAAAATTATGCTGTTTTTAAGAAGTCTTGAAAGCCATTGTTTTTACTGCTCAATTTTTTATTGAACATTAGAAATTAGATTAAATTAAAGTAAGTTAAAGTAGCCAACTCATGTGAAATAACATGACGCCCTGAGTTGCTTCCTGTCCTCTGCCTTTATTTATTTATTTATTTATTTTTTTGAGTGACCAGCTGGAGCCTAGCAACAAATTCTCCTTTTCTTCATCAACCAGTATGGTCAGACACGGCGTCAATTAACAGTGTTAGGTCCCTGTCCATCCCTGCATTTATGGTAGCACTATTCTGCACCGAAATCAGTTCATTTGTATGGAGTCGTGGCAATCAGTAGATTTGCTTCCAGTAGCGAATTTAAACCACGTGATGCCGCCGCGTAGCGTTCAACTTCGCTGAACTTTGACACGTGCATTTGCGCCACAGACCAATGGCAAAACTGCTTTGACCATGTTGAGCTGTCATGAGGGAGAGTCCAAAATGGAGGAAGCTATCATTTTAGCAGTGTCATATTCAATGTTTTACAACTGTAATGTCAGAATGTAAATTGCTACACAAAAAAAAAATGCTACATGGCTTGCAGACAGCCATGAAGGAACTTTCTTTAACTACTATGTTTGGTGTTTTTGGTTGCTATACTTCTGGTACTGCAAGGACATGCAAAAATGTTTTGCTCAGCCAGATCAGTAGATCCCATAATTGGTCAAGTCAAGTCCATGTTATTTGTATAGCCCAATACCACAAATTAAAAATTCGCCTCAGGGAGCTTTACAGCAACACAACATCCTGTCCATCCTTAAGGGCTACTGAGAGAGAGAGAACATGTGGGACGCCATGTTAAAAGACCATATGTTCAAGTGAAAGACGTTCAATACTAAGTGTGGGCATGTGTTTGTGTGTGTGTGTGTGCGTGCACATGTGCAATCTTAGGCTTAAGGGTGGTGTGTCCACTGTTGCCGGTACATGGTACGCTGACTCAGTGGGGATGGAATTCAAAACCAGACTTTGCTCTCAATACAGTCACACCTGTGTCCACCTACCGTCCTGTACCTCTTACAGTCCCCAATGTTCACAGAAATGAAAGGAGGTCCCTTCGGAGAGATTGGATTTGTAAAAATCACTGCCAGATCCCACTTGCCATGGGCGAAGCATTAAATGAGGATGCTGTGAGGGGGGGGGCAGCGGGAGACAGGAGGTGTGAATAGTTAAACACGTAAAACAAGCGGGCGAGAGGAAAGGCGTGAGGACGGAGTGGTGGAGGGTGAAAGAGGAAGGAAGGGCGAAGAACAGCATGGGCAGGCCTCTCTGGTGCACCGGCACCTTGGAATCACTCCAGTCCGGGGATCTGTGTGGGTCGAGTTCCGGCTGATGCAGTCGGACCGCTAGGGCTCTCCCACCATGCCGGTGGTGTCACGCTGAAACAGTCGCACACCGACGCGCACCAGTCTCCCTGATGCACACCCCCCTAGCCCACCCATCTCACATGTTGGAGGAAAGGGGGAGCTGAGCGTCGGGGTGGATGGGTGTGCCTCTCCTAGCAAAACCCCATCAGTCTTTTTTCCTCCGTCTGCCTGTCTGCTCGTCCATATTTCTGTCCTCTCAGCCTATTTGCTGATCTGTTCTGCCGGTCTCTAACAGGTCTCTATTGATCATCCTATTTCCTCTTTATTTTTAATCAAAAGGCTGGGAAACTCTGTTGTTTAATTGATGAGCCTCTGTGAGCGGGCCCATTCACTGGCTCCCACAGAACCCACTCTCATTCATTATTAATAAACCGCTGCTAATTATCCCCAGCACCCCTCCGCACCGTACACAGCCCCGATATGAAGGGAGGGAGGGAGGGAGGGAGGAGAAAGTAGGCAGTTACAGTAGGGAGACAGAGAGGGAGCGAGAAAGAGAGACAACAGGAGAGCAGTGAAAGTCATGGATAGGTGAAGACATGGGATTCAAGATGCAGATATTAGAAGTAGAATAAGAGGGCGCCTGGGTAGCGTAGCGGTCTATTCCATTGCCTACCAACACGGGGATCGGCGGATCGAGTCCCCGTGTTACCTCCGGTTTTGTCAGGTGTCCCCACAGACACAACTGGCCGTGTCTGTGGGTGGGATGCCAGATGTGGGTATGTGTCCTGGGCGCTGCACTAGCGCCTCCTCTGATCGGTCGGGGCTCCTGTTCGAGGGGGGAGGGGGAACTGGGGAGAGTAGCGTGATCCTCCCACGTGCTACGTCCCCCTGTGACTCCTCACTGTCAGGTGAAAAGAAGCGGCTGGTGACTCCACATGTATCGGAGGAGGCATGTGGTAGTCCCCGGCCCTCCCCGGATGGGCAGAGGGGGGTGGAGCAGCGACCGGGACAGCTAGGAAGAGTGGGGGAATTGGCCGGATACAATTGAGGCGAAAAAGTAGGAACCCCCCCCCCAAAAAAAAATGAGTATAAGAAAAGTTTGTGCGTGTGTGCGCGTGGTTGGTTGGTTGGTTGGTTGGGTGGGATGGGGGGGGATCTGTCACCTGTGACTTCCATCCGTATCCAATCTATCTCCATTTTCATCATTTCTCTCATCTCCGTCACTCCGCACTCTTCCTCTCCTCCTTTTTATCTACTTATTAAAGTACTCCAACTTTTATAAGCTCAGGGAATCAGGGCGAGTGATTGAGAGAGAGAGAGAGAGAGAGAGAGAGAGAGAGAGAGAGAGAGAGAGAGAGAGAGGAAGCAGCATCAACAAAAAGGAGTGACGAGAGCAAAGAGCTAAAGGAAGAGAGGAATGGTGTGATTGATATGAGAAAGAATAATGCAGAAAGGCTTTGTGTAGTTAGTTATGTATCATTAGATATACATAAATAAGTGCTGAGCTTCTCCCTCAGCATGAGCTCTTCTCTCAGGAAGTCTTGTGACAGCACTCTGTGGGCTATGGCCATCTTCTAATCACATCGGGCTCGTGCGGCTGGACCCCGTCGCCATCCTGGGCCCGTCTGTGGGTGGACGGGCCTGCCTGCCTGCCTCCCTACCGCAGTCTGATATGCCCAATAACACCGACTGATGAATGGGAAGAGTCTGGCTGCGTGAGAGGGGGCTGCAGGGAAGGAAACTAGGACAGCAAACCATCTCCCGACACACATTCTGTCTGCACACTGCTAGTCAAGTGGTGTGGAGCGTGAGGGGAGAGTGCATGTGTGAACACATGAGGTGTGTGCGTGCGTGTGTGTGTGTGTGTGTGTGTGACTGCATTTACATACAGAGCCTATGGTAAGTGGGTTCCCCCACCATGGGTTAGATCAATTACGTAAACAAATGCACACACACATGCTCAAACCCACTTTCTCTCTCGCTCCCCTCCCACTCTCCCTCCGTCTCCCTCTCTCCCTCCCTGTCTCTCACTCCCTCCTCCCGCTCTCCCTCCCTGGCGCTCTCTCTCTCTCTCTCTTGCACTCTCCCTCCCTCTATCCCCCTTTCTCTCTCTCCCTCTCTCGCCCCCTCTCTCTCGCTCTCCCTCTCTATCTGTCTCCCTCTCTCTCTCACACACACAAAGCGAATAAACTCTCCATTAACTGGTCTCTGATGTCTGTTAAACCTGCGCATGTTTCCATTTAACAACACTGAAGCAATTTTGTCAATCTACTTGGATTGTCCACAAGCAAATTTACAAGAGATTTACTAGTTTTGCTTTGCTCATAAAACTGCATTTTTAGAATATACGTAATATTCCACATCGAAGTTCTCGTGAGAATCTGGAGCCCATTATCAAATTAGCAGTAAGAGACTATCATTACGATGTGCGGTGACTTTTACTGTACATTGATTTTTTAAATTTTTTTTACTATGCGTGCTCTGTGTGGCAGAGCGCTCCCCTGACTGAGGCAGTCATTGAGTGTATGTCGACTGACACACGCCACTTCCGTAGGAAAAAGAGCGGTTTTTTTCATCCATCCATCTATCCATTATCCAAGCCGCTTATGCGAATTCGGGTCGCGGGGATGCTGGAGTCATTGGGTGGCACGCGGGGAGACACCCTGGACAGGCGGCCAGGCCATCACAGGGCCTGCCTACACACACACACACACACACACACACCTAGGGAAAAATGTACGGCCGATTTACCTGACCTACGTGTCTTTGGACTGTGGGAGGAAACCGGAGCACACCCACGCAGAACATGTAAACTCCCCACAGATGACGATCTGGGACGACCCCCAGGGTTGGGCTACCCTGGGACTCGAACCCAGGACCTTCTTGCTGTAAGCCGACCGCGCTAACCACTGCGCCACCGTGCCTTAATGCTGTTTTTACAGTGGATGGTTAAATAGGTAAACCTCTCACCAATCGGGAACACTTTATTTGTCATTTCATTTGATATATGAAATGAAACAAAATGCGGTTTCCCCCAGCAACACAAAGACTAAAACACTCATCCAAAAACTATAAGAACTACAAGAACACACATATCCAAACTAACACACAAAACTAAACCACAAAATCACTGTCCAGGAGAACGAACGCCAGCCAGGATGACTGTCAGACTGCCAGTCTGCATGGGCTAGCAGTTAGCTTAGCCTGCCTGCTTAGGCGTCCCGTCAGACCGCCCTCGGTGTGCCCTCCTCGGGCGCAGCTCCAGGCAGGGCCGAGGTCCCTCTTGATCATGCAGACGGGATGAGAAGTTTAGTTACTGGACTAAAAATATTTTAGTTGACTATACGATGAAGTGGATATGATGCGTAATCTAAGCAATTCTGAACACGTGATTTAAAAGAAAATTTTTTTGACCCCCCCCCCTTTTTCTCCCCAATTGTATCCGGCCAATTACCCCACTCTTCCGAGCCGTCCCGGTCACTGCTCCACCCCCTCTGCCGATCCGAGGAGGGCTGCAGCCTACCACATGCCTCCTCCGATACATGTGGAGTCACCAGCCGCTTCTTTTCACCTGACAGTGACTGGTAGTGCGTGGGAGGATCACGCTATTCCCCCCAGTTCCACCCCCCAAACAGGCGCCCTGACGGACCAGAGGGGGCGCTAGTGCAGCGACCAGGACACATACCCACATCCCGTGCACCAGCCGAACATGGGCAATTACCCTATTCTGCCACAGACTACCACATGCCTCCTCCGATACATGCGGAGTCACCAGACGCTTCTTTTCACCTGACAGTGAGGAGTTTCACCAGGGAAATGTAGTGTGTGGGAGGATCACGCTATTCCCCCCACTCTTCCCCCCCAAAAGGCGCCCCGACCGACCGACCAGAGGAGGCGCTAGTGCAGTGCCCAGGACACATACCCACATCCGGCTTCCCACCTGCAGACACGGGCAATTGTGTCGGTAGGGACGCCCGACCAAGTCGGAGGTAACACGGGGATTCGAACCGGCGATCCTCGTGTTGGCAGGCAACGGAATCGACCGCCACGCCATCCAGACGCCCCACACGTTGTGACCGTTGATACCAGACGCATTATTTCCAGCACCGTTCATTGAGAATGCTGAGATGGATAAAAGACCTTCAGTCAACAACAGTTTTAGAACGACAACTCATCAATCAACAGGCTGGCCACACGTATGCAAATAACAGACGAGCCCAAATTGTCTAATTATTATTCGTACCAAAACAGATGAGGTGTGGAGCGAAATACATGGACAAAATGTGTGCACTTCCCGACTTGGAGATGTGGAAATCAGTACCCAGGGTGTGCTGAAAATTACACGTCTTCTCTAAAAGTGGAGCTCTCATCCCTAGCCTCTGCTGTACTCTATGGATCCTTCTTGTCCCAACCTGCCTAGCTGCCAAACCCTTCCAATTTCAATCCATCATCTGAGCTTTTCAATTATAAACCCGTATAAACACTACTCTCTTGCCCTCCATCTTCTTGGCTGTCCTCCTGCTCCTGCTTCCCTCCTTGCCTAAGGCGGGCCAGACCTTCACTGGCCTCAATACCCCCAATCTCCTCTGTACATCTCTCTCTGCTGGACTCCTGCTTCTCTCTCTCTCTCTCTCTCTCTCTCTCTCTCTCTCTCTCTCTCTCTCTCTCTCTCTCTCTCTCTCTCTCTCTCTCTCTCTCTCTCACACACACACACACAAACTCCATCTCATCTTCCACTTCCTGGCCCCACATTCTGGGGCCCTTCACCCCCCCCCCATCATTTTGAGACAAGCCCTTTACCCAGAATGCCGTGCATCTCCTCTCTCTTTCTCTTCAACCAGCGGTGACCTTGGCTTTCCGAAGTGAAATAGAAGCCAGATAAAAATCACTGACCGCCTGCAACCTCGCCCCAACCATGCAGCCTACCCAATAATCTCAAATTACCCTCTAATGGTTTGAATGGTGTTTTTCCCCTTGGGATCTGGGGCAGCAGGGGGCCAGGGTGAAGGGCCAGGTTGACAATTTATGAGTCCGCCAAAGGTCATCTGTAAACCCAATGCCAAGCGTTATGGACCTTCCCCTAGCAACAATAAACACAGCAACATGCACAGCAACTTAATCAAATCTACCCCGACAAATTCCTTTCTCATAACCATGTAGACAAGTTTTCAGAGCACGGCCACGTACATCAAACATGGAAATAATTCGTCTGCTGCAATCTCCAGCCAGCAGGCAGGGCCAGATAAAATGGTATCTCCAACGACATGCAGCATCCCCAACCGACTCATTCGCTGTTTGGCAACCAAATGGAAATGAAAAATGTACAAATCAACTTGACGAGCGCATGAAAAACCCATTTCCTAAAAACCCCACTATGAAAACAGTGCCCTTTCTCTGTGAAATCGAAACCGCCAAGGTTGGGGTTTTCTCTCCCCGTCTGCTCCGTGTGCAATCGGAGCTGACGGTGTTATTTCATTACGCCAGAGCCAATATGTTATAGTTATCAGGGGCTATCTGTTTTCCCGCCATAGTGAGCTGGACTCCACTCCCAGTCCCCCACCATGATGCCAACCTCCACCTGGACCGACTCCTACTCACAGCTGCAGCAGTCATTACTGCTGAATGAAGCAACGGACACCAGTTCTGCAGAGACGTTCTCGGCTTGATGTATATAACTTGGCACACTTTTTTTTGTTTCCCCCCCCCCTTTTTTCTCCCAAGTTGTACTTGGCCAATTACCCCACTCTTCCGAGCCGTCCCAGTCGCTGCTCCACCCCCTTTGCCGATCCCGGGAGGGCTGCAGACTACCACATGCCTCCTCCGATACATGTGGAGTCGCCAGCCGCTTCTTTTCACCTGACAGGAGTTTTGCCAGGGGGACTTAGCACATGGGAGGATCATGCTATCCCCTCCCCCCTGAACAGGTGCCCCAACCGACCAGAGGAGGCGCTAGTGCAGGGACCAGGACACATACCCATATACGGCTTCCTACCCGCAGACACAGCCAATTGTGTCTGTAGGGATGCCCGACCAAGCCATGGGGATTCGAACCTGCGATCCCTGTGATGGTTAACTTGGTTCACTTTTGCTGTGAAATGTAGATGAGTGACCAGGCCAATGCAGGTCGAAGAACAGTTAATTGCCTTTTGTTTTGGCTGAATGATATCAAACGCCCGCATACAGCCGGCTGATAAAAGGAAGACCCAGCAGCAACGGTTGTGTATAGACCCGAACCCTTCACCATGGGACCCCCCTCACACTTTAACGGTCTCTCAGTTGGAAAACCGCGAGTCTGTCGTGCAGCAGAGCCACTGAAGATCCGCTGGTCTGACGAATGCACTGCAAGTTTGCCTTTCCTTGTCGCCACTCTGGCGTCCAATACGGTGATGCACACAGCGGCTCCGGGTTCAGTGACTCCCGAAACTCTGACGAGTTTCTGCCCCTCGGCTTCAGCCTCGGGCTGTTATGACGTCTCCTCACGCGGACAGGTGGAGGCTACAAACTCATGACAGACTCAGCTTGATACAAGGCAACCAAATGTTTGTCTTCCGTTAGGGGAAACGCTGCAACCATTTTGCCGATACACAGAGTCATCGTATGCAAAATGAATAATGAAACAAAGACAACAAAAAAATACACGCAAGAACCCTCGGTGTGTGTGTCTGTGGTGTCTACAGCTCACACATGGGAAGACGGAGGCTGCAGACGAACCGTGCAACCCACTTGTTTTGTTGCAGAAGGCAAATAATGTTGACGGGTCAGGAACACCGCTTTGATTGCGTTCGCCACTTGGGAAAACAACTGTGGTAACGCGCCACGCAGCCTTCAAACACACACGCTGTCCCTGTGAAGGAGGCTCCCATCACCGCCCAGCCACCCACTTCCTCTTACTGGGAGGACCAACACTGCCGCACGCCGACACACACGCACTCACACACGCACACGCACACACACACACACACAGTTAATAAGGGCTTCCTACTTTTACTTTTTTCACTTTTCACTTTTTACTTTACTGTTTACTTTTTGACGTTTAACTTTTTTGTAAATATCTTTATTTAGCCACCTACTTTTTTGACTTTTTGACTATTTTACATTTTTACATTTTTTTTATACTTTTACCTTTTTACTTTTTTTATCCGCCTATTTTTAAAAAAAAAGTTTTTTTTAACTTTTTTACTATTTTTTACGCCGGCTAGTTTTTTGTTTTGTTTTGTTTTTTTTTACTTGGAGGGCCAAAACTGCCGCACCCCTACATATGCACACACACACACACACGCACACACACACACACACACGCACGCACACACTCAAACATATAGTTTCTTCCTCCAGGCTGTCTCCCAGCTGAAGCTGCACCCACTCATCACGCTTGTTGTGACTCTTTTTGCACCACTGCCTTTTCCTACCTCAGAGAGCTGTTTACATTGCTTCCTCTCAGCAGGACATTGCACCCCCCCCCACCTTAAATATATACAACCCCATGTCATCATAGGTTAGACAATCATGTTCAACCCTTGTGTTATGCCTCATTCTTATGTCTTATTCTTATTTTATGCCATCTTTTTTACATCGCTATAGTCCAATGTGTGCCCCCCCTTTTTTTCTTTCTTTCTTTTTTCTTTTTTGTGTGCACTGTTTCTGGTGAGGTCTAAGCCTCGTTTCATTTACACATGTATTGTCTAATGACAATACAATCGAATTGGATATCCAATCACACATACACAAGAACCCTAAAACGTACACACACAGCCATGCCAGCAGAGGGGCTAAATATAGGCTGTGCAGTGGGGCTATACGTAGTTGTCAGATGAGGTCCCATTATCAGCCACTGACAGCGGGGCTCCTGTGTTCTTCCATAATAACTAGTCCTTGCACCTGTCTCTCTGCCTGCCTGCCTGGCCTTCCCTGCACACGGGCACTCAGGTCAGACTAAATATAGCTCCCTCTCTCATTGCAACCCCCCCCCCAACACACACACACACACACACACACACACACACACGCACACACACACACTGCGACGAGCTGCGCTGCACCGACTCTTTAAATCTCTCATTAGGAACAAACTTAGTACACCGGCCCTCTCCTGCCTGCACAGTCACACTATCACTCTCTCCCCCTCGTCCCCTCCTTTTATAGAAACGCTATGACATTATAGTTGCCAGGAATAACAAACAGGGATCTATCGGGCACCAGAGAGGTGGCCATCAGACGTTATCCCGTCCGATTATAGTGATGACGTATCGCGTGCACGTGTGCAGTGGTGCCGGAGCTTGGGTACCTGTTTTTACGGGGCTATCTTTGGACAGCTTCAAAGTGTCCAAAATGGTTTTCCCTTACTGGAGGATCGGCTTAGCGGTCAAAAGGCCGGGCGAGGGATTTTGAGGCCCCTCTATGGTAATCATATGGCTGTAGTACTTAATGCACTATGAAGCTGGAAATTGCTTAACGACCAAAGACGGTCATTATGACCGTTTTGGATTTTCAAAGTTTAATAACTTTGTGGGGGGAAAAAACTGCCGCTCCCTTAATGCTCCTAAAATTGCATATATTTTCATTAAAATGAGTTTTAGATCAACTGCACAAGAAACAAGTTATAATATCTACCTAAAACGACCATCAGTGGTCAAAATGACCGCTTGTAATTTGCACGTGATCGTGCGCGTCATGTCAGTATTTGTGACGTGTGTTGGTCGCGTCATTTCCTTCGCCAAGTTCGCTGCTCTGTCCTAGAAACACGATAGCGTCCTCCAGTGCAGAGTAATAGTCTAAACTTGATTTTTGATTATTGCCAACATGTCTGGTTACAGATGCCGTTTCAGGCGCACCATGACTACCACCGAGGCGTTGCAGCATTTACAGGCATTCAACAGCGGCCATTTTAAATTGTTTGACATATAGTATTAAAGTTGTTAAAATTATAATTTGGGTGTCAGTTTCATAACAGACATACTAACATATGTAATGCATTAATATCTCAGTTGGGTATTTAGCTTGACAGAATATAGAGTTTAAAAACCGCGGCGGTCAAAATGACCGCCCACGGTCGTTCTAGTCGTTTTTATGTTCCGGTCATTGTTTGGGACTGTTTCAATATTTATTTTCAGTTCTTTTTTTACATTTCACGTTTTATGGGCCTTGTTACGTTTGTTAGAGCAGCAATATGTGTTTTCTGTTTTGTTTTTCAGGTAATATTTTCCCTGTTTCAATTTTGCTATTCCAGTTCAACCATGTCTCTCTGAAGTTTAAATTGTTTGAAAATAGTATTATAGTTAAAATATTAATTTTGGTGTCAGTCGTTTCCTAACAGACATACTAACATACACAATGCATTAAAATCTCAACTGGGTACTTATCTTGACAGAATATAGAGTTTAAAAAACGGCCGTCATTTTGACCGCCTATGGTCGTTCTAGGTAGGAGTGAAATCCCGGCCGCTCTCGTGTTAATATGCTTGAATTCTGTAATATAAACGACCAGTAGCTGCTCTTATTGTATTGTTTCATGGTGGAGCATTGTTACAGTACACTACCCTTGTCTTATGATTGAATGTAAAATCCCAAAGGGTGCATCGACGTTTGCAAAATGAATATTTTCTTGGTCTTGTTCTGGAAGCCTCTCGGAGTTTGCTGCTAAAGCTTGTGTGCTGCAAATGTTAATTCCCCCACAATGAAATGAAAATATTACTGACAGTCATATTATGGTCTGTCTCCCCTCCTTTCTTCCACTGCTGACAAAATGCCCAGCGCTGCAGGCAGTGGAAACATCTGCAGTGCCAGCGCCCCACAGGGGAACGACTTTCCGAGGTAATAAAAGATGAGACGGAGTGATTAGGGAAATGTCAGTGAGCCGCTACAAGACATTCCTGCCTTGCTCCTTAACAAGTGCCAATCAAGGGTTACCACTGACAATGGCCCCATCCATCTCACCTGCATCACCCCCCCCCCCTGCAGGCAGCACAGCGGCTGGCTAAAGTGATTGTTTATCTCACTCTGAAATAATTCAATTGCGCGACCTGAAAAACTGAAATGGTGTCTCGGCCTGATGGAAGCATGGCGCAGCTCCTTCGCCACGTCTTTATGTCTGAGCCTCAGGATGCCCGCGGTGCGGATCACAAATGGGCCAAACACATTCTGGTGATAAAATTGTCTACACTGCGGTGTACTCCATGGCCTTCTCTCCTCTCGTCCCTGTTTCCCTGGAAACTGTTGCCTGTGTTAGAAAGAGCAATTCTATTACAGCGCCCAGGCCGGCTGCAGCACCTCTCCCAGTCAGCAAATACAACTATAAAACCTGACTTAACGGTTACAGAGATGGGACGGAGGAAAGGATGGGAGAGGGGTGAGAAAATGAATGAGCGTGAGAGAAGGGAAAATAAGGACGCAAGAGGTAAAGCTGGAGTGAGAGGAGAGGGATGTAGTGGTTCGTGGAGAGGCAGAGGAGCCACAGAGGCAGAGGACATATGCAGCAAAACGCAAGAGAGCCCTGCAGTTCCTGTTGGAGATTACAGCCACTCGGCATCTCCTCGAGTCGCAGATGTGGCTTCTCGGAGATGGTTAACGAGAACAGAATTTGTGACATTTGCAGAAAAGACGACTAATGCACATTGTGCACAGTGATGGTAGAAATTGCTATCAGAGATTATTGCTACTATTAGATTATGCAGAGACGCTGTCACCGTTTCAAGACAATGCATTTTTGGACCAATGTAAACTGAGCAGATTAAATATTGTACAGTCGAAACAATCTGCAGGTTTATCCAATAGGTTGCATAAATTGTTAGATTTGATTTTTGCCTTCTGTGCAAATGATAAACGCTATTTCAATCACATTGTAACACCTTTCCATCCATCCATCCATTGCCCAGACCGCTTATCCTGCTCTCAGGGTCGCGGGGATGCTGCAGCCGATCCCAGCAGTCATTGAGCGGCAGGTGGGGAGACACCCTGGACAGGCCGCCAGTCCATCACAGGGCCGATGCCCACACACACACACACACACACACTTGGGGACATTTAGTATGGCACATTCACCGGACCTACATGTCTTTGGACTGTGGGAGGAAACCGGAGCACCCGGAGGAAACCCACGCAGACACGGGGAGAACATGCAAACTCCACACAGAGGACAGCCCGGGACGACCCCCAAGGTTGGACTACCCCAGGGCTCGAACCCAGGGCCTTCTTGCTGTGAGGCAACCACGCTAACCACTGCGCCACCGTGGCGCACATCTCATACATTAAGATGTAATGCAACGTGCTCCACGTCAAATGAAAGTGCACGGATAAAAAGAAGACGACGAGGAAAGTCGAAAAGACAGACCTTAATAAAACAGTGAGGACAGATCAGAATGACATGATGTGATTTAGACCAACAGCGGACTGAGAGCTATGAAATGAAAGCAGGATTTCCCAACTTCCTCCCATCTCCTGCCTGCCAAAATTTGATACCCTTAAATATTTCATATCATACCGTGTAATCTTCTCAGATATTCTTAGATATTCTCTATTATTCTTTGTAATGGTAGATATTCTTGGATATCCACTATCCCGCCAAGTCACATTCCTTCCAATGTGGAACTTAATCGGCTGCTGAATTGTGTCCGAGACTGATGATGAAAGCCAGAGAGGGAGGAATAAGAGTAAAGGGAGAGACCACGACAAATACAGAAAGACAATTTGAGAGAGAGAGAGAGAGAGAGAGAGAGAGAGAGAGAGAGAGAGAGAGAGGGAGAGAGAGCATCACAAAGAATGGAGAGTGACGAGCGGGGCCGAGAGCACTAAAGCTGGTTAAGCAGATTGCTTGATCTAACCGTACTTTTTATATCTCTTAATATCCACTCAGCTCCATCTTTTCACATCCGTCTCTCATTCACTCCCAACTCATAATGGACCCTTTGAGTCACCCCATTTGTCTTGTCTCACGTGCCTGGAGCCAAATCCTCTCCTTTATTCTTCCTTTCTTTCTTCTCTAGTTCCCTTTAGTTTTTTTCCCCCCTCTCTTCCAAACACCCCCAAACCATCTCTGAGAGTCTCCATCAGGGGTAAATGGCCATTCTGGGGGTTAGATTGGTGTCTGCGTGTGTGTGTGTGTGTGTGTGTGTGTGCGTGTGTGTGCGTGCATTATAGCAGACATTCGGGAAGGTCAATGTAGAGCCTGGAGGGACAGAGGAGAGGCGAGTGGCAGGGATCAAATACTAATCAATACCAAGCACACACTCAGCTTTGTCCCTTTCACACTCTCCCTGCCGTGAGACGGAGGATGGTCTCTGTGTATATGCATGCATGCATGCATGTCTGTGCGTGTGTGTGTGTGTGTGTGTGTGGCATGTGTGTATCAGGTTTCTCTTTCTTAACCAATGGTGAGAGAAGGATCCCTTCCAGTGTGACATAGCCTTTGAGAGGCATGTTCATGTGTGACCCCCAGATGCCTGTGAATCAATGGGGGGAGTATAATGTTACCGGGCGACTAAGACCGGCCTTACTTTGTTCCAAGGTTTGATGTGTGGTAAACTATGCTAGCTAGTAAAGCACCAGAGCCCCCGGGGCTATACTATCTGAGAAGGGGTCATATTTATGCACCGACTCCATCTCACCACCTTTCTGTGATTGGCTGAATGTGCACAATAGCACACAAGTGAGTCAAGTGTCGGGTGTTTGACTCACCCACTCACCAGAGGTTGATTGTTGAGGCACAGCTCTTTAGCTAAAGAGCAGGGTCGGGGGCGTCGGGGTAGTGTGGCGGTCTATTCTGTTGCCTACCAACACGGGGATCGCCGGTTCGAATGCCTGCGTTACCTTTGGCTTGGTGGGGCATCCCTATAGACACAATTGGCCGTGTCTGTGGGTGCGAAGCCGGATGTGGGGTATGTTCCCTGGTCGCTGCACTAGCGCCTCCTCTGTACGGTGGGGAGGGAGAACTGGGGAGGGGGGGGAAATAGCGTGATCATTCCCACGCGCTACGTCCGCCTGGCGAAATGCCTCACTGTCAGGTGAAAAGTAGTGGCTGGTGACTCCACGTGTGGGAGGAGGCATGTGGTAGTCTGCAGCCCTCCCTGGATCGGCAGAGGGGTGGAGCAGCGACTGGGACTGCTCAGAAGAGGGTAATTAGGGTAATTGGCCGGATGCAATTGGGGAGAAAAAGGGAGGGGGGGGAAAAAAGAACAGGGTCAGGAAACAACGGTTTTAAGCAGTTCGTGTCGTGATCTGATTTGGGCCTGTCTCTTTGTCCGTTAGACTGCGAGCTCATAAATGTAAGCCACACAATAGCGGGACAGTAATTACTTGGATGAGGGGGAAAGACCCGGTGGTCTGCTTGTGAGGGAACCAAGAAGCCCTCTGCCAGGTTGCAGGTACGAGTGAGAAATTATGAGAGAGCAATGGAGAGACACTGGCCAGACTGACGGATGGAGGGAGAGGACAAAGGTTAAGAGGTTGCACAGATAGCGGCGAGACAATGGAATAAAGAGAAAGAGAGAGAGAGAGAGAGAGAGAGAAAGGAGGGAGGAAAGGCGAAGGAGAAGGTGAAACTAGACTGTGGTATATCAGTGCCCTCGACACTCCACGGCCTCCTCTCTGGAGATTTTATTCTCCATCTCCTTTCTATTACTAACTTCAAATTGATGATGGCCTCCCTGTGTGTGTGTGTGTGTGTGTGCGTGTGAATGAGCGAGCTAGAGCGAGAACAGGGAGAGAAAGGGAAAGCGAGAGGAGAGATTGAAATCATGGCTAGAAAAGAAGGGGTATTTCGCCACTCTGCACATTTGCTGAGAATTAGCTGTCCATTTCACACCTTCGCTCTTGTCATTTTTTTCTGCTGCTTGGCCTCAACCTCGAGTGAGTATTCTCGCCTCTCTCTGCGCTCCACATAACTACGCCGCCGAGTGGGAGAGTGGGAGTGTTCCAGCCTCCAGTCCCCACAGCAAATCCCACCGCATACCTCATACGGCACTCTGTCATATTAACAACCTAGCCCTGTCACCGTACCAGCTGCTACCCATCTCTGATCACCTAGTCCAGTCTATCCACCATATACCCCCGTCCCCGCGCCTAATCTGTCTGCTGCCGGCTTATTTCTACCTCTCCGTTTCTGTTGTTCATGAAACCCCCCCCCCTCTCCGTTTCCCACCTCGTAACTCTCCATCCACCTCCCTTACCCCACCTCCTCCCCTCTACTCCTCCTGTGCCGTTCTGGCTGGCTGGCTGCTTGTTTGCTTCGCTCTCTGGCCGGCTGTATACCTGTTAACCTGCACACCTTTCTGCCCCGCCTTCCTGCTGAAGGGGGGGGGGTAGAGGAGAGTCTAAGTAATCTGTGTCTCCTTAATGCTGCCATAGAATCAGGGGCTTTGCAAGGTCTAAACAGCACTCCTACAGCATACAGAGACAGAGAGGAAGACAGAGCGAGGGGTAGAGATAGACAGACGAGGGGAGGAGGACAGCAAAACATAACAAAACACCTAAAAGTTACCATCCTCCCCTTTACTCCCCCACGTCCCGAAATCTTGCAAGTCTAGCCGGTTTTAACTGTGGTGAATAGGAGGAATACCAATGGGAAAGTGTGCTTACGGCTGCAGCCAATGGCCATTCGGCATTCTCGTCTTGTGACTGCGTGAACGTCATTATCATACGTGCAAGGTATGTGGTCGGTAATGCACCAAGAAATCCCCTAAAAGAAATCAATAACTGATTCTATTATTCACCATTTTTATTTTCTAATTCATTCCTTCTATTTGCTAAAGCTATTCCATAATCTAGTGTCTGTCCTCTTGCCAAGGTTTGAGGTTAAGGGCTCCTTCCCCTGCGGGTGAAGATGTGCGCCTCAACGACTCATGAAAGAGAAATCGGGAGGCAGGACCTCCATGACCTTGTGGTCCATCTGTGTGCAGCACTGCGACGTCTTTGTGAAAATGGATAAGATCGCTAGGACGCAGACACACACATCCAGGCAGTCACATGTTAGACACACACATGCATGCACGCACACACTACTACAATTACTACTACTACCACTTCCATTCATCTACATGCTACTACTTTCATCATTTTTAATATTATTGCAGAATCAATCAGTTATACTTGCATTATATTGCAAAATATTATATATTATATACATTAATATAATATAAAATATAAATAAAATATAAAATATGTATATATATATATTATATGTAAATATAAAATATAATATAAAAAATTGAACAGTATATACATTAATAAAATATAATATAAATGTAAATATAAAATATAAATTAAAGCTATAAAATAGAAATAAAAAATATACATTAATATAAAATGTTAATATTATAATGTATTGCTTTTTCATTCTACTCAGACTCTTGGTTGATTGATTGATTGATTGATTGATTGATTGATTGATTGATCCTGCTGTTGTAACCTCACTATATATCTGTAACAGGATGCAACTGATGTCCTCAATAACACGAGAAAAGTGTTCAGAGCAGCGGGGTTTGTCTAATTGTGAGTCATTACTGAATCCTTTTTTTTTTTAATTCCCACAGGCTCTTCATTATTTTGATGCAAAGTGACACTTTCCCTCCAGTTGCTTCCTGTTTTGTTGTTGCTTCTCTCACACACGTTTTCAGGCAGCAGGGGCATCTGAGGGCAGCTTACATGGGGTTGATTACTACAGTAAATATATGTATAATCTACATAAACAAGACTCCCCGGGCCGGCTGAATTCAGAAGAGATAAATTAAATTCAAATCAGATGTACGTTGTTTTTGGATAAAAGCGTCTGCTGAATGAAACTGTAGAGCGTAAATTGGAAATCAATAGGCAAACTAGCAGTTCACTTCAAAACTAAACGTGCCACCGAGCAACTTAATGCCAGTTAGAGGGGTGTAACGGGAGTATTTAGCTCAAATAATAAAACAAAACGGCGTCTGATCTAATAAAACAACGTGAGGCTGGCAAGACGAACTGAAACGTGAGTCCAGGTTGAGCGTAGTCATTACAAAGGAAAGCAATCTATCTGACTATAGCTGAGCATCCCGTGCTGGATGTGCCGCTTAACGAATACTGGTGGTTTTCAGAACCAGCAAACAAACAAACCAGCTACAACAGCAGCGTTAAACAAGGCTGCATCACTCCTTTTTTTGGAGGGGATTCCCCCTCCCGTTTCTCCCCAATTGTATCTGGCCAATCACCCCACTCTTCCGAGCCGTCCTGGTCGCTGCTCGAACCCCCTCTGCCGATCCGGGGAGGGCTGCAAACTACCACATGCCTCCTCCGATACATGTGGAGTCGCCAGCCGCTCCTTTTCACCTGACAGTGAGGAGTTTCGCCAGGGGGACGTATAGCGCATGGAAGAAGGATCATGCTACCCCCCCATTCCCCCCCCTCCCCGCTCCAAACAGGTGCCCCGTCCAACCAGAGGAGGCGCTAATGCAGCGACCTGGACACATCCGGCTTCCCACCCCCAGACACGGCCAATTGTGTCTGTAGGGACACCCCAACCAAGCCAGAGGTAACATGGGGATTCAAACCGGCCACCCCCCTTGTTGGTAGGCAACGGAATAGACCGCTACGCTACCCGGACGCCCTGCTGCAGCGCTATTTTTAATCCCAGCTTCGACATGCACATTTCAGAGTCTTTAGTTTCCCATAGGGGTGGCACGGTGGCACAGTGGTTAGTGCAGTTGCCTCACAGCAAGAAGGTCCTGGGTTCAAGCCTCGGGTGGTCCAGCCTTGGGGGTCGTCCCGGGTCGTCCACTGTGTGGAATCTGCATGTTATTCCTGTGTCTGCGTTGGTTTCCTCCAGGGGCTCCGGTTTCCTCCCACAGTCCAAAGACATGTAGGTCAGGTGAATCGGCCATACTAAATTGTCCCTGGGTGTGTATGTGTGCATGTTGGCCCTGTGATGGCCTGGCGGCCTGTCCAGGGTGTCTCCCTGCCTGCCGCCCAATGACTGCTGGGATAGGCTCCAGCATCCCCGCAACCCTGAGAGCAGGATAAGCCGCTTGGATGATGACTGGACTGATATAGTTCCCCGTGGGACCAAAAAAAAAAAAGCCATCAACAGAGGACGAACATTTTTGTTAATTACCCAGGATTCCTCTTGGCTGCAGCCTCCCCTTCATATGCGATCCTTTATACCGAGAGCGTCGTCCACCACACGGCTGGATCATCTCCTAGGCTGAGCAGAGATGAGATGGGGTGGAAGTGCGTGACAGCGGCTGTTTACTCTGCTTACAATCACCGTGTGACAGGGACGGAGATGGAGATGGATTGAGGAAGAGACTGTGCGAGGAGATAAGAACGAGCAAGCAGGTGAATGATCCTGCACCGAGACAGACAGCAGAGAAGGGAAGCAAGGAAAGAAAAGAGAAAGTAGAAAGGTAGTGAATGGGTAGAGCGTGTTTGGAGCCGTGTCTGTGTGGAGGGGTGTATGGATGGCGGCTGGGGTTTGATGTAGGTCATGCACAGAGGTAGAGAGAGGCGGGTGGGGTGGGGTGGGGTGGGTGGATGGGGTGGGGGGCACAGATTGGTAACCTCCATCCAAAGATCAAAGACTGGCGTCTTCTGCCTCCAGCTCTCCACCTGAATTTGTAAAGTGTGTGTGTGTGTGTGTGTGTGTGTGTGTGTGTGTGGGCGGGGGGGGGGCATCTAAACTTCACCTACATATGGAGATCCTTATCATCCCTTTTTCTTTTTTTGTGGCCCTGACTGTGTTTTTCTAATTAGCAATATCCTTGTTTCAGCCTCTCTGTACACACACACATACACACACACACACACACACACACACACACACACACACACATACACAAGCATTCAAAAACACACAAAAGGAAGGCAAGGGATTGGTTACTAAGTGAACAAGGCAGAACCCGCCAGCACACACACACACACACACACACACACACACACACACACACACACACACACACACACACACACACACACACACACACACACCAGTGAGATCATGGATCATTGATGTGACCTCAACCTCTGTAGGTCAAGGCCAGTCGTGCGCTTGCATCACCTCACTCTCTCTCTCTCTCTCTCTCTCTCTCCCTCTCTCTCTCTCTCTCTCTCTCTCTGTCTCCCTCCGCCTCACGTGTGCAAACAGAGATGAAGCGATAAAGCACTTCAACCTCTGAACCTGAAAGATGGATTTAAGGAGGTTAAAGACTCGTACATATTCTAAATAACCTTCAGTGACGTGGAGGATGGCAGCAGGAAAAAGATAGTCGATAAGTTGTGCACGAGTTTGCCTGAGCCCGGGCTCGTTCTCCCCTGCATTTACCTTTCAACCTCTTTTATGTTTGTTCTTTGCGACTGCTAAACCTCTGCTGAGTGTCAGCTTCAAACTGCCTGCATATATTTAGCATTCATTTTGAAAACACTCGAAATCCAAACATCTGCTTGTGCCAAAACACCACCAGTAACTGCACACAATGGCCAACTGCACTGAGGTATTTCAAATGAGCACTGTGAGTGGAGTATGAACAGAGGTAGAGAGAGAGAGAGCAAGAGAGAGAGAGAAAGAGATGGAGGGTGGACAAGAGAGCGAGAGAGAGATGGAGAGAGCGGTAGAGAGAGAGAGAGAAAGAGGTAGAGAGCGGTAGAGAGAGATGGAGAGAGCGGCAGAGAGAGAGCGGTAGAGAGAGATGGAGAGAGCAGTAGAGAGAGAGAGAGGTAGAGAGAGATGGAGAGAGAAAGAGAGAGAGGTAGAGACGGAGCGGCAGAGAGAGGTAGCGTGAGAGAGGTAGAGACAGAGGTAGAGACAGAGAGAGATGGAGAGCGGTAGAGAGGGGTAGAGAGAGGTAGAGACAGAGAGAGATGGAGAGTGGTAGAGAGGGGTAGAGGCAGAGAGAGGTAGAGACAGAGATGGAGAGCAAGTGAGAGAGAGAGAGAGATGAGAGAGATGGAGAGAGAGAGAGCGAGAGAGGGGTAGAGAGAGAGAGATGAGAGAGAGGGAGGTAGAGAGAGAGAGAATGTCAGATAGAGAGAGCAGGCGAAGGGGACGGGGAAGAAGACAGATCTAAATTGATTCATGGTGCAGACACACAGCACCATGGAAATCAATCATGACAGCTCTTTATCCCATCAGGGAAAAGACATTATTGGGTATTGCGCAGAACAAAAGGGGGTTTCGAGAGGCCAAGGGGGAACATCCACAATTCGTTGAGAAATATTGGGATGATTTGATTTTTTAAATGGTTGGGCAATTTAAATGCTAATATTAAGGTCAGCCTATGTGTATGTGAAACATCTTGACTGTCTTGATAGTTAGCAGTTGACAAATTGGGCAAGAGTCATTCTAAGCTTAAAACGTCTGAATCATGGGCGTCCGGGTAGTGTGGCGGTCTATTCCGTTGCCTACCAACACGGGGATCGGCGGTTCGAATCCCCGTGTTACTGCCGGCTTGGTCGGCCGTCCCTTCAGACACAATTGGCAGTGTCTGCGGGTGGGAAGGCAGATGTGGGTATGTGCCCTGGTCGCTGCACTAGCGCCTCCTCTGGTCGGTCAGTCAGGGCGCCTATTCGGGGGGGGGGCAACTGCGGGGAATAGTGTGATCCTCCAACATGCTACGTCCCCCTGGTGAAACTCCTCACTGTCAGGTGAAACGAAGCGGCTGGTGACTCCACATGTATTGGAGGAGGCATGTGGTAGTCTCCCAGATAGCATCCGGATGTGGGCCACTTCAGGCAGTGATGCGGCACTGATGGCCTTCTTCTGGCCCTGACAAAATGGATGTGAGCCTGAAGTGGCCCACATGTATAAAAGCAAATATGGCCCGAATATGCCAAATCAAATGTGGGCCTTTTTGGCAAAGATGCAGTGCTCTCAGCAACATGTAATCTGGATGTGACCCTGAAGCAGCCCGTGTGGTGAATGGTGAACATGGCCCAAATATCACAAAACAAATATGGGCCACCTTTGGCAAATATGTGGCACATGCGGCATTGCGGGCCGCCCAAGTGCCATCATTCCACGCGGTATGTGGGCCGGATGAAAGTGTCGGGTGTGGGACGGGTCCGGGCCACAGCAATATTGCTATCTGGGCTGCAGTCCTCCCCGGATCGGCAGAGGGGGTGGAGCAGCGTCCGGGACGGCTTGGAAGAGTGGAATAATTGGCTGGATACAATTGGGGAAAAATGAAGGGGGGGAATCCCCCCCCCCAAAAAAATGTCTGAATCATTTATGGAAATAAAATGAGTGGCGCACGAGAGAGAGGAGTGAGGTATGGAAAGGAAAATGTGGACACACACGCACACAGGCAGCGAAAGTTGATGTGATGCCAGATCTCTCTCTCTCTCTCTCTCTCTCTCTCTCTCTCTCCTGCAACAAATCCCCTGTTTAACATGACATGAAGGAAAATGGATCTGCTGTGTAAACGTGACACTTGACCCATGTTTACCCAATATTCCTTCAAGATGACAGCCGGGCAGCCCCTCCTCCAACCTGCCGCACTAACAGGAGAGTTTCCATTAGACCTTCTCGGGCTCGAATCCTGCAGGGTCATGGTAGATGGACAGGAGAGAGATTGAGGTCTCCCATGTCTTAGGGCATGACAAACGGCTAAATAAAATGCTCCTGATGACTGGGAGATGGGGAACAATCTGCCGGGACCAACTCCCTATGGAGGACCCGTTGCTCATATGCTTGCAAATGCTCTGGAATTTTTTTCCCCTACTCTTCTGCGAGAGGAAAAGACCTGCCTTAATCATAACATTTCAGTTACAACCTTGTTTAAAATTGTGGTGCTCGAGATGGAGTCCAGGAAGGCTCGCAGGAAGAGGTGCGCCATCCTGTCGCCCGGTAATATCGTCCGCTCTCCCATTGTACCCCTGGCACTTTGAGGCTGATTCAGTTTCCTTTATCACAAACTGCAATGACCTCAGGGTGTGATACGAACTTTTCCTGGAGAGAGGGAACAGATTGTCAAAGAGAGAGTGGGGTAGAAGAGGGATAGAAACCGAGAGGAAAAACAGAGACTGGGGTAACTGGACAAATGGGAGTCATGTATTGTTCAGCGGTGTGGCCAACCAAATGCGTGCTGGAGAACTTTGTTAAACCACGCTGCCCCAGCGGTTCTTTGGTAGACTTCCAAAGGTTTTCTGGTATTCTGCTGGCTCATATTTTCATCCCTCCACAAACCCAAGATCCCTGTACCACGGCCAAATAACACAATCCCCATCCTCGAACCCACACAGCCGATTCTGACCTGATTTGATCTAGCACCAGTCAGATGCCTGTGTAACTACACTTTAATATACTGGCGGTGTTATGTAGCACTTGTAAGGTACATTATTACAGATGTGTTATTTTATTGTGAGAGTTAATGTGTATCAAGTTATGACTGGACCGTATCACTTTATCACTAAATCTATTTAAACTGTTGTTATTCTTTTTTTGTGGATTTTTTACCCCCTTTTTCTCCCCAATTGTATTCGGCCAATTACCCCACTCTTCCGGGCGGTCCCGGTCTCTGCTCCACCCCCTCTGCCGATCCGGGGAGGGCTGCAGACTACCACATGCCTCCTCCATACATGTGGAGTCGCCAGCCGCTAATTATCACCTGACAGTGAGGAGTTTTGCCAGGGGGATGTAGCACGTGGGAGGATCACACTATTCCCCCCTCGAACAGGTGCCCCGACTGACCAGAGGAGGCGCAAGCGCAGCGACTAGGACACGTACCCACATCCAGTTTCCCACCCGCAGACATGGCCAATTGTGTCTGCAGGGACGCCCAACCAAGCCGGAGGTAACACGGGGATTCAAACCACCGATCCCTGTGTTGGTAGGCAATGGAATAGACTGCTATGCTACCTGGACACCCTAACTTTCGTTATTCTAATACTCTCCTATCTATCTATCTATCTGTCTGTCTCGATCATGACATTTTAGCTGACGATTAATTGTCATACAAATAATCATGATTAATGGTTTGTCTTTTTTCTTTCTTTTTTTTGGGGGGGGGGGCTTTTTACCCCCTTTTACTCCCCAGTTGTACTTGGCCAATTACCCTATTTTCTGAGCCAAGATTGCAGCCGGGATAAATTGAACATACAAATACAAATGCTATTTCGTGGGGACTTTCCTTTCTGCTCCAACACGTCACAGAACTGGTGACAAATTTGTACAAATGTGGCTTAAATATGGTAGTGGCACTTCTATACGAAAGTAACCAGAAAAATATTCACCACCCTGCCATGTAAATTCTCTAACGCATCTGTGCTAAAATGCCAAATTTAACAGCCATTTCAGTTCGGAGAAAGTAACATTAATTCTATTTTACACATTTGCCAAACATTACAAAACGGCAAACCCGAAGTAATCACCACACTGTTTCATACCGAATTCACCGATACGAAGCTGGGCTCTGCACGTGTGGGATTTTCAGTCCAAAACCCTCTGCAATCCGTCGCAACCAGCGGCGATCTCCATCTGGTGATCCACCATCTGGTACTGTCACGTTTATGGTTAGACACTCATCCCAAAGCTTCAGGAACAGCCAATTGCCGGGATGGGACCGCGGCGGTGGCTATCTTTCCAAGTTTGACGAATTCGGTGGGGTGGTGGATCCGTAGATTTTGGTTTAAAACAAAACGTGCCCACATGTGGTGTTTGGCCTTGCAGTTATGTCCATGATGTTAATGTCAGCAGATGCTCGTCGAATATTATAGAATAGGCGTCTCAAGATAAACGGTTTGTTAGCGCTAATTCGCCACTCATGTGCCAGTGGCGCAACAAGATGACGTAATTAAAAGAGCGCCAGTCAAACAACAGACGGTGGAAAACGACATGGACATACTGATGGAAATATGACATTTCTGTTAGTTTCATCCAGCTGTTTTTATACAATGAATGGAAACGATTACAGCGATTGTGCAAAGTGATCGCGGTCAGGTCAAATGTGCCATTAAACCATCGCAGAAGGGGCGCAACAAGATGGCGTCATTAAAAGAGCGCCAGTCAAACGACGAACGGTGGAAAACGACGTGGAAATAGTGATGGAAATATGATATTTCTGTTAGTTTCATCCAGCTGTTTTTATACAAATAAATGGAAACTATTATGAAAAATGGTCGCGGTCAGGTCAAATAATCGCGATCAGGCAATTATGTGACAGCTCTATCTGTCTGTTCGTCCATATATCCCTCTCTCTCTCTCTCTCTCTCTCTCTCTCTCTCTCTCTATATATATATATATATATTAATATATACGTGTAGAAGTAAAAAATAAAAAGCAGAGGAAACACAGGACAGTCCAGTGGGGAACTGCTGTGAAAGTGATGAGCACATTTGGACCACAGGTGACTACAGTTCAGGACACCAGAGGCCCCATGTAACGGCACACGAGGAGACAGGGAGGCGTATAATATAAAGACAAAACACTGCGGTCTTGGCGTATCCAGTCAGTCTGTTTTCTGGCTGGCTGCGATTGTCTCACAGTGTTTCAAAAATTATATATCAATGTCACGACCCGCTTCTGTTGCTGGAGCGTAGACATACTGTAAATACCTGACCCTGTGCTAATTCAATTACTATGATTCAATCAGGAAGGCTGTAGATATTGCAAGTGGCCACCAAAAATCAATTAAATGGACTCAGTGGAAATGATGTTAGTGCTGAGCTGCACCAAACATTTGCTGGGCAACAGGTCTTCTTTTGTTAGCATGTTGGTCTGGATGATGGCGTCCTGCTAGCCGACGGGCTGGCTAGTGGCATGAAGGCACGTGTCAACATTTGTAGCCGGCTATGAATAAATCAGAATTAGGGAACAAAGTCTTGTGGAATAAACAGCCTTAAGCTGATTTATTTCCAAGCTAAGGGGTGTTTATGTTGTCGTCTCACCTGAGAAGGGCTTAATATTAAAAAAGGGACATATTCACAAAACAGTCTGTCAAACTGCAGGGCTGCCAGCGTGTTTTCATTTCAACTGTAAATTGTGCAGGGACTGAAGTGGCAGACGGGGAGAGAGAGAGAGAGAGAGAGAGAGCGAGTGTGTGTGTGTGTGTGTGTGTGTGTGTGTGTGTGTGTGTGTGTGTGTGTGTGTGTGTGTAAGGTGAGCCTGGTGGGTTGAGAAAAGGCCTGCAGTGAGGCGGTGAAGTACCCTCCACCAGCCTCTCTCATCTCCCCGTGAGAGGCTGGTGCCATCAACAGATGCTCCTATGTGTTTACAAGGGGACATGGAGTTAAATGAGACTGAAAAAGAGTCAGATGGTGAAAAATACTCTCTCTCTCTCGCTCACTCACGCCCCGCTCTCTCTGTAGTGATAATTCACCTAAGGATCTTAGCAGTAAGTAGATATATGTGTTTGCGTGGGCGTGTGTGTGTGTGTTTCTTGGTGTGTGTGTGTACATGTGTGCCTGTGTGTGTTTCTTGGAGTGTGTGTGTGTGTGTGTGTGTGTGTGTGTGTGCATGTGTGTGTGTGTGTGTGCACGTGTGTGTGTGTGTTGCACATGAGGCGTCTCACATTTGAAATGTGTTTTTAAAGAGGTGGACTGCACAGGCGGTGGGCCCACGGTGACAGAGGAGGGCTGGGGAGACTTGGCTGTGCGAGAGAGTGTGTGTATCTCATTATCACTCAGCACAGCGTACAGTGGTTTTCCTTATGGGCGCGGGCGGGGGCGCGGGCGGGGGCCTGGCTGGCTGGCCACGCTCTGCCGCTGCAGCACTTGGCAGGGCAAGACAGCCCTCCTCTTGTGGAATGGAAATACGGCCATTCAGGCGTCAGTGACACGGAGGGGCCGCTTTCCACTGTGTTTTATTCCGGTGAAATATGCGCCCTTAAAGAGAGGGAGCTGCGGGGCAGGGGGAGGACTAAGTGTGTGAGGTAGGAGGTAGGAGTGTAAGTGGGAAGGTGAGGGTTGTGTTTCTCGCCTGGCATACATTGGCGTGTACGGTGTGCAACACTTTTTTCTTTATTTTCTTATTTGCTGTGCAGCGAGAGGGGGGTGAAAGCATGTGAGCGGGGAACAATGCTGAACAGTGTTGTGAAGCGAGCTGCGGCCCAGGATAAACAGTTCCACTGTCCGACTGCATCACTGACGCTCGGAGTTGGAGAGACGTGACAGAGCAAAAATAGTTTGGAGGGAGGGAGGTAAAGAGGTGTGAAGGGGAGAGGGAGGGTTTTTTTTAATCACCACATTCTTAACAGGTCGTTCGACTGTGCAGAATTCCTACATTTCTGCATCCCATGTGAATCCAAAATCAGGAATCAGGAACACTTTGTCATTTCATTCCCTTCACCTGTGCACATGAAAGGCCTGCCCACAGCAGTGTAACACAAAGACAAACACACATATCCGAACTACAAGAACACATATATCCAACATGTCCCAAAAAAATTCACTGTCCAAGACAGCGAACGCCAGGATGACTGTCAGAACTGCCGGTCTGCATGGGCTAGCAGTTAGCTTAGCCTGCCCCGCTTCCGCGTCCTGTCAGACCGCCTTCGGTGTTTCCTCCTTGGGTGCAGCTCCAGGCAGGGCCGTGGTCCCTGGGCCCACCAGACGCCGCACAGCAGACCGAGCTCTCCTAGCCGATCCAACACCAGCTCTCCCAGCCAGACACCTTTGACACACCTCCCCACACTTCACACGACGACACCAGAAACACAATCAAGGCTAGGCGAGGCCAACGCCAGACCACCCTCGGTGTTATTGGAACTGCCGGTCTTATCTAAGTCTATGTGTAAACGGAGACTAGGAGCAGACCGTTTGGTTTGCAGATTTAGATTTTGGTTTGCAGTGTAGTTCTACATGGTGTGTAGATATGATAAGAGTTAAGGACGTGTAAATCTTAGTCTATGTGTAAACCAACGCCCCGACATTTTCGGAGAATCCAGCAGTAGCGACGTCAAGGTACACCCTGTAGGATCTGGATAGAATGAGAGCTGGGTGACGGACCTTTATCATTCATTACCTCGTCCCCCTCGGCGGCAATTACCTCTGAGGGGAACAAAAGCAGGTGCGAGGCAGCTATTACTGAGACCGCAGCCCAGTGAACAACACCGCCTGTTTTCTCAAAAAGGCCAATTTGCGGAGCTGTCTCCACACGAGACCCGGCTTAATGACAGGAAGTGTTCAGATAGGCAGCCGTAGACCGCAGTCACGCACGCCGGAGCTGAGCACCTCAGCGTGAAGAGAAAGGTGAGGAGAGGGCGAGGAGGACGATTTGAGAACAGAAGGCCGTAACGGGTCAGGGTGGCAAAGATGCAGCCATTGCACAGGGACAAAAGGGGTAAAGAGGTAAAATTCTCAGCACATAATAAGTTCGGGCTTTCCGGGAGATGAAGATACGAACCTAAACGGCAGGGATTTCAAACAGGGGGTGGGGGGGCACTGTGAGAGAGGCAGGGACACTGCAATAAGGGTACAGGATTAACCGTCGCACACAGTCATCATGATAGCAGCGGATGTGGTGTTATAATAGGAGCAGACAGGGCAAACGGGAGGGTAAAACTGAAATGTCAGGGCGCAGGGGATGGGGGGGTAATATCTGGGGCCAGGGTGGCATTATGCGTGCACCAATAAAGGCGAGTGGGGTCATGCACTGTCTGCCCACCCTGCAGGTTGTGTGCGAATCTCAGCACAGACAGAGCCTTCACTGTGACAGTGCGGTCATGGCATGATCTGTGTGTGTGTGTGTGTGTGTGTGTGTGTGTATGTGTGTGCGTGCTTGCATGTGTGTGTGTGCATGGGTGCATGGATGTGTGTGTTTGTGTGTATGCGTGTTTGTGTGCTTGCATGTGTGTATGCATGCGTGCATGCATGTGTGTTTGTGTGTATGCGTGTTTGTGTGTATGTGTGTGTGCTTGCATGTGTGTATTCATGCGTGCGTTCACGTGTGTTTGTGTGTGTATGTGTATGTGTGTGCGTGAGTGCATGCATGTGTGTTTGTGTGTTTGTGTGTATGTGTGTGCGTGCGTACGTGTGTGTGTTTGTGTGTATGTGTGCTTGCATGTGTGTATGCGTGTGTGTTTGTGTGTGTAAGTACGTGCGTGCTTGCATGTGTATGTGTGCATATACGTGTGTGTGTGTGTGTGTGTGTGTGCGTGTGTGCATGCATGTGTGTGTGTGTGTGTTTGTGTATGCGTGTGTGTTTGTAAGTGTGTGCGTGCTTGCATGTGTGTGTGCATGCATATACGTGTGTGTGTGTGGGTGTGTGTGTGTGTGTGTGGTGTTGAAAAGAGAGAGATGGGGGGGGGGGGCAGATAAACGGGCTGCAGGGTGACAGATACACCACACACCCGGTTTGTTCCATCTTCTGCTGCCAAGGGAAAATAACTACGAGGGGGATTTAAGAAATGAGTATGAAAAATGCAGATGGCAATTAAGATTTTTTTTTTTAAAAATGCCAAAAAAGATGAAGACAAAGTATGCCAAAGAATAATTCACCATCCCGCTCTTCTTCCCACAGCTGAAACGAGCCCCTCCCAACTGGCAGCGGGAACAAATGAGGCTGGGGTGGGTGGGCTGGGGGAGTGGAGGTTCATTTAGGGACGGCGGTGAGGATGTTTACATGAGCTCAGCATGCATCGTCTGCGGCCTCCCCCATATCGTCTATTTGCTCCATCATCAATATTCCCCCACTGCTGTGTGGCACGAAAACACATTTATGACCATGTGTGCACACGTACAAACAGTACAAACGCACACATGTAGGTACACACAGACACGGGGCCCGGTCCATACGCAAAGATGCAACGGGAAACAAACATGAGACAAGTGGGCCAGAAACTTCATCAGTGACTGCAGCCTGGGCACAGAGCCACGCAGGTGCAGAGCTCAGCAGACTCGCAGCGCCCAACACCACAGGCAGGCCTCTGTAAACGCATGGGATGCACACACACACACACACACACACACACACACACACACACACACACACACACACACACACACACACACACACACACACACACACACACACACAAAGCCCGTAAATGACAGAAAACGCTTTGTCCCGGCCGGGAAATACGAAGAACAGCCCCGTCGGAGGACGTGTAAGCGGAGTAACCGGAGGTTAAAGCAGACGTCTCATCCCTTTTGCAGCAGAGACGCTCAGTTGATACCAGGATCAGTTCCTCCCATCCTCCTCCCCAGAGGCGATAAGACTCCAATCCTTTGTTGCCACGAGAAGGGCAAACAGCCTGAAACTAACAGGGGTATTTTATTTTATTTCCCACTGCCGAGTGGAAAAAGGGGGGACGTGTGTGTGTGTGTGTGTGTGTGTGTGTGTGTGTGTGTGTGTGTGTGTGTGTGTGTGTGTTCTCCTCATTCCCCCCTTTATCAGCCTGGTGAATCGGTGTCGTTTTCTTGGTTAATTAACTAAGTGGTGTCTGCTGGGCCTGTCTGCGCTCCGCCGGGCGCCCAACTCGATCAAAGCGCCCGAGTGTTTGGTGCAGCTTCTGAGACCACCTCCAGTCTCCAGATGATAACTGTAAAAGCAACGGGGGGGGGGAGGGGGCGTGTGAACACCGAGGCAATTACAAACACACAAAAGGAGGCCTTTCTTTTTCCATTCGCTCTCCCCTTCTCCCCGTCCTCCCACCCAGCCAGTCTAGCGGCCGCTTAGCAAGGCATCCGTTCATCCTGGTGGAGATCTACCTATGGGTTGTCCTTCTGTTTCTTCACCTCCTCCCACCTCCCTGCTGCACTGAGCATCACCTCAGGCGATCTGTGCGGTGAAACCGTTCTACCTCATGGTGTTTTCTACACAGCTCCAAACTTCGTCCATTTGCCCCGCTCGGCCTTGGCAAGAGGTAACAGCCGTCTTCATCCAACCAGACCATTCCATCAGCCCACTTCAGCCTCTCACTCCGGGGTCATTTATTTCTTTTAATTCCTGGCATGAGCCAAGCTGCATTCTTCCAGAGGCACTTATGCAGCGATGGAAATCATTCTGGAAGTGACCCAGACCCTTCTCTCCTCACTGCCCTAGCTAACGGCCAGATAGAGAAAGCTATTAGATGAGAGGAGAGGAGAGGAGAGGAGAGGAGAGGAGAGGAGAGGAGAGGAGAGGAGAGGAGAGGAGAGGCGAGGAGGGGAGGGGCGAGGAGGGGAGGGGCGAGGAGAGGAGAGGCAAGGAGAGGAGAGGAGAGGAGGGGAGAGGAGAGGAGAGGAGGCAAGGAGAGGAGGGGAGATGAGAGGAGAGGGGAGGAGAGGACAGGAGGGGAAAAGAGCGGAGGCGAGAGGAGAGGCGAGGCGAGGAGGGGAGGGGAGGGGAGAGGGGGAGAGGAGGGGAGGGGAGATGAGGGGAGAGGGGAGGAGAGGGACAGGAGAGGCGAGGAGAGGAGAGGAGAGGAGAGGAGAGGAGAGGAGAGGAGAGGAGAGGCAAGGAGAGGAGGGGAGAGGTGAGGCAAGGAGAGGAGGGGAGAAGGGAGGAGAGGGTAACCTCTTGTGTGACCTCTGACCAAACCTCAGGTCAGCAAGGAGAATGATGAACTAGAAAATACAGCAAACAGATAAACACACATGTGCGCGCACGCACACACGCACACACACACACACACACTTCACTTTCGTTCTCGTGAAAACAGCCGCTCAGCACAGCTGGGTTCAGAGGTCCCGGCGTGTGGACTGGCACGTAGCTTCCTCCCTCGCTCATCCGGTCTGCTTCCGGTTGAACTCGCGCACTAGTAAGTTAAGGGCGTGACCGCTTATTCGCCGCGATTGACCTGGGACTTACAGCGGGATACTGATGCTCCTCCCTGCTCCACCGACTCGGTTGACATGATTTGGATAATTGTCCCCCCCTCGCCGGTGCCGTCAGTCATGCCGGTGGTAGGAAGACAGGGGTCACTTACAGAATATCCAGAGTCCAGAGGACGGACTTAGTTAAGACCTCCATTAGAATTCATAAACAATCCAGTTTTATTCAAATACCCCTGGCTTGCTGCGAGGCACAGGGTGGATGGGGGCTTTCATTTCTGGGGTGACCGTTTGACTGAGAATCAGAACCATCTTTACTGGCCATGCAGGTTTGCACTACATGGACTTTAACTCAGTGTACTTAACACAGAATAACAACACTACAACGCAACGATCTTCACATATATACACAACACAACTCACCCAGGTCGTCCGTCAGGACGCCCCAATGACAGGGCTTCGGTTGCACATGTTTGTCTAAAGCATGGGGCGCTACTCCACATGCAGAATATACACAAGGACCGACTATATACAGGTGAAAGACGAGGAGGTGAAGTGCAGTGGGTGCAGACAATATATCAGAGATGCTGAGATAGATGTTAGAAATAGATGTTTGAGGGGCGTCCGGCGGTTCGAATCCCCGCGTTTCCTCCGGCTTTGTCGGGCGTACCTACAGACACAATTGGCCGTGTCTGCGGGTGGGAAGCCGGATGTGGGTATGTGTCCTGGCCGCTACACTAGCGCCCCCTCTGGTGGGTCGGGGCGCCTGTTCGGGGGGGGGGTAGCGTGATCCTCCCACACGCTACATCCCCCCTGGTGAAACTCCTCACTTTCAGGTGAAAAGAAACGGCTGGCGACTCCACGTGTAACGGAGGAGGCATGGGGTAGTCTGCGGCCCTCCCCGGATCGGTAGAGGGGGTGGTTGGTCAGGTACAATTGCGGAGAAAAAAGGGAGGGGGGGGGGGAGAAATAGATGTTTGGTGATAGTTGACCTGTCAAATCAAAGCTAGCCAAGGAAGCGTTTAGATGTTGGTGCAGTGGTTAGACGGTCCGACCCAAGAGTTCCCAGTCAGGATTATTCAGTGATCTATGATATCCATGTCTGACCATCAGCGGTTCCGTTCAGTTCAGTAACGAAGGCCGCTCGGGTCAGATCTAAGTTTCCTCGTCACGAGTACTCAGCCCATTCAAAACAGACACTCGGTTATTGTTCATTCCGGTTGCCAGGCTGGATTTCACACACCGGCAGCCACCATTACATTTGAAGGGGATCCGGGGCTATTTAAGAGGATGACTTCTCCGCTTTATAATAAGATGACTGCGCTAATAGCTGGGGGATGGGGGATGGGGGGTGGATCAGGTTGTGGTGGTCTATATTAAGGACCCTGTTTAGTAAAAATATACCAAAACATAC